>NW_023620892.1:0-6090 GCF_014905685.2 Nematolebias whitei
TTTTCTTCTGGGGTCAGTTTTGCATATTCTTCCGGGGGTAGGTATTTGCCTCCTTTCTGTGGTGTGGAGTTTGAAGCTGGAGCTGAAAATCGTTTTGGTTGTTGGTCCCTATATTGAGGTTCTGACTGCCTCGGTGGTCTTTCCCTGTACTGTGTCCCTTGCTGTCTCGGGAACTGTTCTCTGTATTGTGGCTGTTGAGGGGCCTTTTGTGTCGGCTTTGGTGGTTTTTGGCTTTGCCTGCTCTCACTTTTCTTCTTCTCTTCCCAGAACAGCTGCTCTAGGTCATACGATTTTACTGCCTGGTCTATCTGGGCGTCATTAGTTTCGTGAGGCATTCTAGCAAAGGTGAGCTCTCCCCTTCTACCCTTGGACACTATCCTTAAGGCTTTAACATACCTTTTAGGGGGAATTACTTGTTTAAGTTGATACCAAACTGGGGTGAGGCGTTGGCCTTGATCCATGCGCATCCTTGCCCGCTGAATGTGAGAGTCTTCGTCGTCCATGTCTTCTAGGACTAGTTTCTCATACTGGCTTTGAGCTGATTCCCCTTTGCTCATTGGGTTTGTGGTGACATTACCTAGCCACAACTTTTTTGCTGCATCACACTCAGTGGAGCTAACTACCATGGGCCACACATCTTTGATGTATTCTTCGGTGGTCTCTTGGGGTTGTTTTTCTCTCACTAAGGTTTTCAGCTTTTTGTACTCACGATAACTGTCAGTTTCTGGGCCTGGGGCTTGGTTTTGTCTAGCTTGCCTGGGCTCATGGGTTGATTCAGGCATTTGATATGGTGGGCTTGTCTCGGCCGGGTATGTATCATCTTCCTCATCGGCCGATATTTCATCTCGCAATTTCTTCTCTGTTTCTTGGGCATATTTGTAGGCCGTCTTTTTCATTCTTCTCAGCATCACATCATGTACAATCCCTAAGTACGCAGTCCTAAACTTACTGGTTAAGGGTTTGTGGGCTGCTAAGGTGGGGTATGAGGGCATCATCAAAATGTTGGCCCACTCTCCCAAAGTAGCTTTAACAGTCAGTTCCACTGTCTCTTCTGACCTGTCTGCCCATACTGGTGGAATGTCATAGTGATTTTGGCCAGCTTCAGGGATGTAAGTTCGACGCCCATCACTCGCCTGCACCGGGCCCCAACTCAAGTCCCTGGCTAACCTTTCTGATACTCTATGTACGTCCAGTATTTCTACTCCCTTCTTTTGTCCTTTTCTTTGTCCTATTCTTAATGGCTTAACTGGACCGTCGTATTGGCCTGCTATTGATTCTAGACTAGCACTACCTTCGTCATCGGTGTCTTCCTGACTCGGGTCTACGTCTGGTTCTCCCTGAGAGCTCTCGTCGTTATCCTCCTCACTCTCTATGTTTAAGGGTTGTATTTTTGTTACTGTCTCTCTCTTTGGCTGTCCCTCTCGTGAGTTTGCTCCGCTTCTGCGTCGTCTTGTGGTTGTACTTATCAGGTCATTTTCTGAGGGTGAGGTCAGGGACATTTTCGACCCCTGAGGACTGATCCTTAATGGGTCTTCACTTTTCTTGGCTCCCGGTGATGATCCCGGTGTCGATGATTTTTCTGTGTCTTCTTTCCCTAACTTTAGGGGTTCTCTGATTGGTCTTTCTTCTTGTTTTGTCATTGCAGCCACAACCCTGGATTTCCGATCTTCGTCTAGATGAGTGGGGGTCACTATAATCATTTCTTTTAAGTGGGCTCCCGCTGGCATGTCTTTGGCCAGATACGTCATTGAATTAACCGCTATTCTCTCAGCCGTTTCCCACTGCAAATGATGGGACCGGAGCCCATCTATTCCTATCACTATGCGTCTGAAGCCGAACTCTATGGCTCGGAACACTCCTTTCTGCAGAGCTTCTAACATTTCCTTGAGATACCTGGTCTCATCGGTTGCTTCTTTATAGCTTCGAATTGGGATGTGTATTATCGCATAGTACGGAGCATCAGCTCCACTGGTCATTCTTGTTTTTGGCTCTTCGCTATGTGGTCCACCGGTGAGTTGTTTTATTTCAACTTGGTACTCCCTACCGGCTACTTTCTTTAAAGCTTTTCTGTAGGTTGAGTTATGGATTTTGTACTTATGATTTGTGAACACAAGTAATGCATCTGCCTCTATAGACCATGGTGTCCCTATCACTTGGTATACTCGGGTACCATTTTGAAACTTCACACATTGAGTCTCTTTCGGGAGTGGTTCTAGAGCCTGTTTAAGCCCTGCTGTTTGCCCAATTTTTTGTTTCTTTTGTGAATTTTCTTTTTCCCCTTCCTCTTGACTGTAATCTGACTCAGGTTCTGGTTTTAAGTGTTTTTCTTTAGCCTTCTTTTTCCCATAAGTTTTTGGGGTTTCTCCTGAGGGGTTCTGTTTAGGATTCTCTTGTTTAATCGGCTGGTTTTTTAGTGGTTCTGTCTGTCTCTGCTCTCGCATTCCTCGTAACCCCCTGTCTATCCACCCGGTTTCAGTGGTTTCGAGCCTCCCCATCCTGTCCACTATGCTTTGGGCGAGCAGGTCTAAGTTCTTGTCAACCTGTTTAAGATAGTCTTTACACCCTGTGCTCTCATTATTACTTTCATCAGGTTCGTTTTCTTTTTTGATCATACTTGCTAATAATCTCAGTTGCTCTGCTCTGGTTTCCTCGTCCGTATCGGAATGATATTTGGGAGTTTCTCTGTACGCACTCAAGTTTGGAGTGGAGCTCACGAACGTGGGGGGGTGATTAGAGGTTGGAGGGTAAGCTCCCTGCCATAGCCTTGTGCCTCCTGGGTTTTCTCCTTCCCTTTTAATATTGAGGGGGGGTATATTCTTTAAAACCTCGTCCTCTGGTTCGCTTTGGTCTTCTTCATTTTCCGACGCTTCGGGGGTTTGTGCAATGGAGCTGTGCTCACTTTCAGGATCCATCTCTGATTTTTTCTCTTTTCTATACTCCCTCATCCTTGCCAATTCTTCTTCACACTCTTTATATTTTGCTGTTGCCCTGCATAGAGGGTTTGTGATGTACCCATCTAATCCTGTCACTTTGGATATCATCTTTACTATGGGGTCATACTCGATTGAGGGGCTAATTACTGTCACTATTGTCGTCTCTTTTTGTGCTTCTATCTGTTGCACCCACCATTGTAACCACGTTTTTACTTCTTTTTTTGATTTTGCTTCGCCTGGGTCTTTTACCACCACTGTTTGGACTCCCTTCCGGGCTTTCGTACAGCAAAACCTTCCTTTTTCTCTTATAAATTTTTCCAGTCCGTCCTCTAGAACTTTTCCATCTAGCTGGGGATTACTTTCTCTTAGTATTTTCTTCACTGCTGGATTCCAGGTATGATACCCTTTTCCATATAGGATGACTTCCGCCTTGGTTACTCCTACTGGTTTTTCTCCTGTACTTTGTACCATTATCTTTTGGCCATCTGTCTTTCCTTCTACTGGCTTCTGTCCTTCTTGGCTCTCCCGAGCCGACTCGGATCTGTCTGGCTCTACACTCGTAGATGCCTCTCCTGAGGCCATCGTTATGTCTTTTCTTGTCGGGTCAAGTTCGTCGGTCCTCAAAGTCTCCAGACTTTATCCTAACGTTTTGGACTAGGACGGACTAGCTGCTTACCTACGATTCTGGATTATGGTCAGTAACCCTCGTAAGCCTTCTACCCCTCCTCACTAGCCTCTAGTGATCTATTGGGGGTACTAACTGGGGGGTCTCCCAGTCACTGACAGCTCCTTACTCTCTAGAGCTGCTCTGTCGACGCCTATCAGTCCTCTGTAGCGCGTCTTCACTTCTGGGACCGTTCTGGTCCCATCTGGGGTGCCATGTCTGCTTCCCGATGGGCAAAGGTAACCACTGGAGGTAGCGATAACGCCTTTGCCTGCAGCCTCTCCTCCAAGGGGTCCGGAAACTCACTTCAGCGCCGTGGTATTACCTGTAGCTGTCTAAAGTAGCCTCGTTAAGGCTGCGGTGAGGTGATTCATCCAGAATATTAACGACCTTAAATCCGTGAGTCACACCCTGATCTCACTCTGTTACCTCGATCCTTCAAGCAGCCGGGATGGATCTTCTGGTCCAGAGAAACTCGCGTTGTGGCCGCTCACCTCTCACTTTAGCGTTGCAATTGTTAACTGTTCTGGTAATCTTTAGGGCCCTGGAAACGGGCACAAGGATGTTGTTTATCAGCTAGGAAACCTTTACTAAAACCTCCTGTTATTGGTGTTGTTAAGTGAACCAAGCATTTCCATGTTTTGCTCTTTAAGGGTGAAATAATAGTCCAGATTTGTACGTTTTGCTTTGCTTTTAATCAATAGTTTGCGCAGGGGTACAGCAACAGGCACAATTTTATAATGAGTAATTTATAATGAGTACATAGGATACGCTTTCTTCCCTAAACAAGGCGATGACTACTATCTGTGGAAATTCTAAACCTCAAGAGCCCTTGAGGGTTTACAGATACTGCCTTCACATAAACCTTTCACAACTCAAGCCAAAAAATGTTCTCTCTCAGCTCCCTCATGAACCAGAAACACCTTCGAGCAAATCTCACTAGTAGCCAATTTAGTACTCCCAAATTTATTCTGTATGCTGTTCTTCCAATTTGATGAAACAATTTAATTAGAGCAGAGTAAGAATGAGGTCGTCCGCTTACCATGATTTTGGAATGCTCCTTAGTGAGACACTCGTGGGGGTAAGGGCAAATTTCCTGTTCTCTAGGGGAGAGACACAGGCCGACCTCTGAGGCAAGTGCAACTATTTCCAAATTAGAAGATCAGAGTTTGGACGGGCCCAGGTCATGCAATTTTAGAAGTAGGAAACTCATCCAGTTCGAGTGTTGACGAATGAAAGCTTACATCCAATCCCATGTCAGTGAAGAGAAGAGTTAACTTCCATCATCATCTCAAAACTGGTAAAATCCAATCTTCTTTTTGGGCTCCTTCTGATCCTGATGAGCTGCCCCTCGCCTGTAATTCTCTCTGCTCAGCTCCTTAGTTCAGCTCCGACTCTGCATGGACCCAGTTCATTCTGTAATGTCTGTATTTAAAGACTTATTCATCCCTCCTCATTTTAAGGAGGGGTTATGGAAAATTACATCATCTATTTTCCAGTAACTTCTCTGCTGTTTTGCACCTCAACCGGTTCAGACCGGTTTTCTCGGTACTTTCCAGAACTTGTTTTGCTCAAAGATGAGTCATCATGAGATGAGTTGTGTTTGAACTCTCTGACTCTTGTTCTCCTCTACTGCTCGAGGCATGTCCAGACTTGTTCTTAGGTGGGCATGCTCAGACATGTTTCTCTGTTACATGAGGCCTCTTCAACTTTTACCATTTCACAAGCAAAAGTGAATCACACAATCTTACATAAGATTATACAATGTTTTAAAGATTAACACTTCCATTAATTGATTATGTGTTGATTATTAGTAAAACAGTAAAACAGTTTAGTTACACGTTATCAAAACAGTAAAATTCTTTGGTTACATTATCATTTTCAGCTTGATTTAAGCAGGAGTTCAGTCCTTCTGCTGCTGAGGAGAACTTTTGATCAGGCTTCATTTTTCTTAAAGCTGGTGGTCTGTTCATGCATCATCACTACAGACACCTGGTTTATTGACAAGATATATTGGCAAGTTTGAAAGCATCCCATCAGACATAGTGGCAAGCTTGGAAACATCCCTTCAGGCACATTGACATTCATCCGTTCTCATAAATTTGCGAACTTGAAAACATCCCTTTGGATAAAGTGGCAAGCTTGAAAACATCAATTCAGACACATTGGCAAGCTTGAAAACATCCCTTCAGACACATTTGGACGCTTGAAAACATCACTTAAGATAAAAAGGCAAACTTGAAAACATCCTTTCAGACACATTGACAATTTGAAAACATCCCATAAAGTCACATTGGCAAGCTTGTAAACATCCATTTAGATACTTTTGGAAGCTTGATAACATCACTTCGGACATTGTGGAAAGCTTGAAAACATCTCTTAAAACATAGTGGCATTCTTGTAAACATCTCTTCAGACATACTAGCAAGCTTGAAAACATCCCTTCAGACTCATTGGTAAGCATCCTTTCGAACACATAAGAATGAATGAAAA
>NW_023620893.1:0-6088 GCF_014905685.2 Nematolebias whitei
GTACTTTTTTCGGATGAAAGCAAATTTTGCATGTCATTCGGAAATCAGGGTGCCAGAGTCTGGAGGAAGTCTGGGGAGAAGGAAATGCCAAAATGCCAGAAGTCCAGTGTGAAGCACCCACAGTCAGTGATGGTCTGGGGTGCCATGTCAGCTGCTGGTGTTGGTCCACTGTGTTTTATCAAGGGCAGGGTCAATGCAGCTAGCTATCAGGAGATTTTGGAGCACTTCATGCTTCCATCTGCTGAAAAGCTTTATGGAGATGAAGATTTAATTTTTCAGCACGACCTGGCACCTGCTCACAGTGCCAAAACCACTGATAAATGGTTTACTGACGATGGTATTGCTCTGCTCAATTGGCCTGCCAACTCTCCTGACCTGAACCCCATAGAGAACATGTGGGATATTTTGAAGAGAAAGTTGAGAGACGCAAGACCCAACACTCTGGATGAGCTTAAGGTCGTTATCGAAGCATCCTGGGCCTCCATAACACCTCAGCAGTGCCACAGACTGATTGCCTCCATGCCACGCCGCATTGAAGCAGTCATTCATGCAAAAGGATTCCCGACGAAGTATTGAGTGCATAACTGAACATGATTATTTGAAGGTTGGCGTTTTTTGTATTAAAAACACTTGTTTTTCATTGGTGGGATGAAATATGCCATTTTTTTGGGACAGGCATTTTGGGTTTTCATGAGCTGTATGCCATAATCATCAGTATTAAAACAATTAAAGACCTGAAATATTTCAGTTGGGACAGGGACCTCTAGGGGGCGATTATGGAGTAGGAAGCAGAATCTTTGCTCTCCCACAAACTTTTCATTTAAATACCTACTGAGCCAATTTAACCAGTGAACTTTGGTTAAATTATTAGAACTTGTCACACTTTGTGTAGCAATGCCGCCCAAAATGTCTAAAACGGGTGAAAAAGCTGAATCTGAGCCTCAGATTAGCAAAGCGGATTTGATAGCCGCGTTAGCTGACCACAAGCTAGCGCTGATCTCCGAACTTAAAAAGGACTTCAAAGAAGTGAACGAGAAGTTGGATGGACTCCAGGAGGTTGTCAGAAATCATGACGAGCACTTGACTTCACTTGAGGACAACGCCGAGTCACTTCATGTGCGTTTGGAAGAAGTTGAGAAATGCTGCGAGGGGCTCAGGTCCGATAATGGTCAACTCAAGGCTAAGCTAACTGAGCTGGAGGGGAGAAGCAGGAGGAGTAACGTTCGTCTTATTGGCCTGCCCGAGGACATCGAAGGACCACAACCAAGCAAGTTCTTTTCCCAGTTACTGTGGAATGTTTTCGGACATGATATCTTCCCCTCGGCGCCGGAGCTGGACCGGGCCCATCGCAGCCTGATACCCAAACCGGGCCCTAAAGGCAGGCCTCGGCCTGTCATAATTTGCTTCCACCGATATCAACACAAGGAGCTGGCGATTCGTGAAGCCCGGAAAAGAAGGAACTTGGAGTATGAAAACAACTCATTCAGGATGTATGATGACTACTCTCCAGATGTGGCCAAACAAAGGAAAGAATACAGGTCGGTGATGTCATCCTTGTATAAACTGGGTCTAAAACCAGCGCTGATGTTCCCAGCAAGACTTCGGATTACGAACACAGACGGTACCCGCACAACATTTGGCTCCGTGTCTGATGCTGAAAAGTTCATCCAAACTTCTAACAGTTCTGCCTGACTGATGGCTCTGGAGGTGCAGAGCTACAGAACGGATTCAGATAATGTATAAACGTTTAATTATTGAGGTTGTTGCAACTGGTCTATTTTCACCTCAGTAAGTAATAGACATTATTTTTGCTATGGGCTGTTCGGTGTTTGCCTAATTTTTTTTTCATTTTTCTATTTTTTTTTTTATTATTAATGACAAGATTTTACTTTGGCTTGGTGGTTTTATTTGTGTTTAATATTACCTGTAAGGCGAGGAGGGGGAGAAGATTTATTTAGGTAGTAGTAGCATAGAGGTGTTACATTTAGAGAAGTTAGGTGTGCTGTTTGTTCCAGCAGCTATTTTCACCAGGGGGTTATTGGGAAGGGGTGGGGTGGGAAGTGGGGGGCTTACTGTCACTGTTAAAATGATGTTCTTCTTTTCGCTCAGCCAGGATGTATTTCTTTATTTGCCTGATACCTTGACATTCTCTGTTCTGTTTTTTCTTTTTTATTATGAGTAATATGGCAGGCAACTTTAAAATGATTACCTGGAATGTTAAGGGTCTGAATCATCCCATTAAAAGGAAAAAGGCCCTCACACATATGAAAAATTTAGGTGCAGGAATTATGTTCCTTCAAGAAACTCATCTCAATAACCGAGATAGTATTCGTTTAAAGTGTGGGTGGGTGGGGCAGCTTTTTCATTCAACTTTTCAGGGTAAAGCCAGAGGAGTTGCAATACTTATTAATAAAAATATATCATTTACACCTGCAGTGGTGGTTGCTGATCCTAATGGAAGATATATTATTGTAACTGGAAAACTTTATAATGTGAATGTGACATTAGCTAATGTTTATGCTCCAAATTTTGATGATCCTCAATTTTTTTCTCGTTTCTTTAGGCTGCTCCCGAATTTAGATACTCATCCGCTGATTATGGGAGGGGATTTCAACTTATGTCTTGACCCTGTGCTGGACAGGTCTTCGGTTAAGCCGGGCTATATTGTATCCAAATCGGTAACGTATATAAAGTCCTTTCTTTCAGATTATGGTATATCAGATCTTTGGCGTCTTTTGCACCCTCAGGACAGACAATACTCTTTTTTTTCCCATGCCCATGGGAGCTACAGCAGGATTGATTATTTCTTTATTGATAATAAACTAACATCATACGTGCAGAACTGTGAATATCAACCCATAGTGGTGTCTGACCATGCTCCTCTCTCAATTGAATTTAGGATACCTGAAGTAGGGGCCCAAAGAAAGTACTGGCGGTTCAACTCCCTCCTGTTGTCTGATGAGAACTTTGTTAAATTTATGTCGAACCAGATCTCCCTTTTTTTTAGAAATTAATATGACCCCAGATGTTTCAATTTCTACTGTCTGGGAAGCCTTCAAGGCATATATAAGAGGTCAGATAATATCCTTTGTGGCTAAGAAGAAAAGGGACTCTATGTCCAAGCAAATCGAACTCGAGAGTCAAATCGCAGACTTGGACAGCAGAAATGCACAAGCTCCATCCCAACAGTTGTATAAAGAACGCTGTAGGCTCCGTGCAGAACATAATCTAATTACATCTCAACCAATAGAATATTTACTGCTGAAAAATAGAAGTTATTCATATGAACATAGTGATAAAGCTGGGGAGGTTCTGGCAAGACAACTTAGGGGAGCAAGAGCCAAAATGACAATTGGTGGGATAACAGCTCAGGATGGCAGCATTATCACAGACCAGCAAGGAATAAATAAGGCCTTTCAATGTTATTATAATAAATTATATAGCTCTGATAACAGCTGTAATACTAATCTTTTGCAGAACTTTTTTGGACACTTGCCTATCCCCAACCTAAGCCCTGATCAAGTATCCTCTCTGGATTCACTTATTTCAGAGCAGGAGATTGTAGAGGCAATCAAATTATTACAACCCAAAAAATCACCTGGTCCAGATGGCCTGCCAAATGAGTTTTATGCAGCATTTTCTAAACAACTGGCTCCAATTTTGGCAAATATGTTTAGACACTCCTTTGGTAGAGGATCCCTTCCTTCTACCTTGAATCAAGCCTGTATAACACTATTGCTTAAAAAAGATAAAAACCCCACAGAATGTTCATCTTACAGGCCGATATCATTACTGAATAGTGATTACAAAATATTGGCAAAAGTGTTAGCCTGCCGCTTGGAGCGAATTTTACCGAGTGTCATATCTCCAGACCAGACAGGATTTGTCAAAAACAGACGCTCTTTTTATAATATACGTCGTTTATTGAATATCATGCATACCCCTAGTCAAAATGACTCTGAATGCCTTCTCTCCCTGGATGCAGAAAAGGCTTTTGATAGAGTGGAATGGACCTATATGTTTGAAACTTTGGAGAGATTTGGTTTTGGCAGGACATTTATATCGTGGGTTAAGCTATTGTATTTCTCACCATCAGCCATGATTTTGACAAATAACTTCTATTCTAAACCATTTAGCTTGTTCCGCGGGACCCGGCAGGGCTGCCCACTTAGTCCTTTACTTTTTGTTTTGGCCATTGAGCCGTTGGCTCTGGCTATAAGGACACAGAGCAATATTAAGGGTATTACCAGGGGTAGGGTGGAGCATAAACTTTCTCTTTATGCTGACGACCTTTTGTTGTATGTGTCTGAGCCAGAACTGACTATCCCTCACATATCGACACTCCTCTCTCAGTTTGGAGAAATTTCTGGGTATAAAGTAAACATGTATAAGAGCAAACTTATGTCTTTGAATTCCAAATCCCTAGACTATATCACAAATAATACACCTTTTGAGATAGCTACTCATAGTTTTGTTTATCTGGGCATTACGATAACAAAGACATTTGAAGATCTTTACAAAAATAACTTTGATAAATTGCTTATTGATGTCCAGCAGGATTTAACTAAGTGGGCGGCCCTCCCCCTCTCTCTAATAGGCAAGGTAAATACAATCAAGATGTCAGTACTCCCTAAATTTATTTACCTCTTTCAGTGTCTCCCTGTTTTCATTCCGGGGGCTTATTTTAAAAAGCTAGATTCAGCCATTTTGACTTATATCTGGAATGGTAAAAAGCCTCGTCTAAAAAGAGCCCACCTGCAAAAGTCAAAGCAAGATGGGGGTCTGGCTCTTCCTAATATTCGACACTACTATTGGGCAAGTAATTTGTATTGTATGTCCTTTTGGGTGTATTATAGTTCCAAAGATGGGGGTCCCATTTGGGTGGAGATGGAAAAGTCCCTCTGCTCCCCTTTATCTCTGCCAACTTTGATCGGCGGATCCTTACCCTTACCTCTAAATCGTATTTCTTCTAACCGTGTAGTCTATAACTCCCTCAAAATTTACTCACAATTTAGGAAACATTTTGGCCTTCATCAGTTAAGTTTTTCTAGTCCAATTGCTTCTAATAATTTTTTTCCTCCTTCACTGCAGGATGCTACTTTTAGTGGGTGGCGAAGTAAAGGTTTAAAAAATTTTAAAGATCTTTTTGTTGAAAACAAGTTTGCCTCTTTTCTGCAACTGTCTAATAAATATGATTTGCCAACCTCGCACTTTTTCAGATATTTACAGATTAGGCATTTTATTTCATCCACTCCAAAATTTCCTGACAAACCTCTTGATAATGTAATCGATGAGCTGATGTCTTTTGATCCAACAAAAACTAAAGCAGTTACTTCTTTGATAAAGCTGATCTCTCATTTAGATTCCCAATCCTCTGTCATAATTAAACAATCCTGGGAGCAGGACCTTCAAATTACAATGAGTGAAGCAGTTTGGGCTGATGTTTTGAGGAAAATTCACTCATCTTCAATGTGTGCGAGGCACTCTCTTATTCAGTTCAAAGTGGTACATCGGGCACATTTGGATAAATCTAAACTGGCTAAAATTTACCCTCAAATTGACCCTATATGTGACAGATGTAGGTCGGAGGAAGCCACATTAGTGCATATGTTTTGGAGTTGCCCCAAGATACAGATATACTGGGCAGGTATCTGTGAAGCACTCTCAGCTGTTTTAGCAGTCCATATTACCCCGAACCCATTTATGCTGATATTTGGGATTACTCCTGAAGGATTAAGTTTACCTACGGGAGGAGGGAAGGTAATCGCTTTTTCAACTCTTCTGGCACGTCGTTTAATTCTTCTTAGGTGGAAAGATGCTGCTCCACCCACAGTGTCAAGCTGGATAAAGGAGGTACTAATTAATCTAAAACTAGAGAAAATCAGGTGTGTGATGAAGGGCTCTGAAAATAGATTTTATAAAACTTGGAAATCTTTTATTACTTTTTTCAATGAACCCTCGACACAGGTCCAGGAATAACACGCTTTTAGGATTTTGGCTGAACGTAGACCCATAAATCTTGATAATGATGTTTGAACTGTTTTAATTGTTTTTGTGACATACCTTGTAGGGGACAGTATTTACTGGG
>NW_023620894.1:0-447 GCF_014905685.2 Nematolebias whitei
GCATCAGTGCTGGTTTCTGATTGGATAAAGCATCAGAACCAGTTTCTGATTGGATGAAGCATCAGAACCAGTTTCTGATTGGATGAAGCATCAGAGCTGGTTTCTGACTGTATGAAGCATCAGAACTGGTTTCTGACTGTATGAAGCATCAGAACTGGTTTCTGACTGGATGAAGCATCAGAACTGGTTTCTGACTGGATGAAGCATCAGAACTGGTTTCTGACTGTATGAAGCATCAGAACTGGTTTCTGATTGGATGAAGCTGATATTAAACTTCAGCAATTACTTCTTAGCAGGGCCGGTACTAGCCTGTTTGTTGTCTTGGGCAAACAATATCCCCCACAGTAATTACAGCAGGCTAACATACGTTTCCCAAATAATGTGAAGTGATTTAAGGGCAGTCTTAATGACATAAGAAACAGCTGACAACCAAGACAAACAAACATG
>NW_023620894.1:547-6085 GCF_014905685.2 Nematolebias whitei
ACAACCAAGACAAAAACAAACATGTTTATATAAATGTCCAATTTGTGAAATATTCAGAAAAGAACACAAATCAGCTCCTCTTCCAGTTAAAGGCTTTTTAACACAGTCCAAGCTTAAAATTATTTTCCCATGTAGTCATTTAGTTTGAGAACAAGTTTTATTTTCAAAACAGTATTTCGATTAAGTTCAATTCAATTCGAAAATACTTTAGTAATCCCAGAGGTAAATTAAATGCTGTTGTACCTCATCATCCTGGTTTCAGTAAAGAGTTGTTCTAGATGCTGATGGCTGTGGGCAGGAAGGATCTCTTGTAGCGTCTGTCTTACAGCAGATCTGAAGAAGCCTCTGACTGAAGACACTCTGTTGTTGTATGACAGTCTGATGAAGAGGATGCTGAGGCTCGTCTATAATGTTCTTCATTTGATGAAGAATCCTTCTTTGTACAATCATCTCCAAAGCTTCTAGAGGAGTCCCCAGAACTGAGCCAGCCTTCTTTATGAGCTTGTTGGTCTTTTTGAAGTCACTTGCTGTGCCCCAGCAGATGATGGCAGAAGAGACAGTGCTCTCTACAACAGACTTATAGAAGATCTGCAGCATCTTGCTGCAAACACTGAAGGACTTCAGCTTCCTCAAGAACTACAGTCTGCTCTGTCCCTTCTTGTTGACGGCTTCACTGTTGTATCTCCAGTCCAGTCTGTTGTCCAGGTGAACCTCAAGGTATTTATACTTCTCCACCACCTCCACTTCTTCTGGGACCCTTTGTACACAGTTTCATGGTGCATATGACAAATAAAGAAACTTTTGACTTTCTTCTCCCATGATGGAAACAGTGTTTGACCTGTGCCTGTTTCTCCTGAATCATCTCTTTTGTTTCATTCACATTCAGGATGATATGATTGTTGTCAAGGGAAGTTAGGTAAAGGTTATGGATGTTTATCAGTAGCTATTGTTAAATGAATGTGTGTGAGTCAGAGAGTTGTTTTGTCTCCTCAGAGAGGAGCCTGCAGGCACACCTGATAAACTCCAAGGACTTCTCAGAGTCTGCAGCTGGAAAGTCAATATCATCTTGACCTCTGTCTGTTAAGCGTGTATTAAAGCTTGTCCTGCCTCTGTGTCCGGTGCAGATTCTCACTGACGAGGCTCAAAGGATGTAACTTTTGTAGATCCGTGAAAGCTTCCTCGTGAACATCTACCCTTGCAAGTAAACTGGGTTGAAAAATGTTCTTGTGTCCTCAGAGTGGTTTATTTGAATAAACAGAAGGTGAAAGGATATTTATTTTATCCAACAGTTGTTTCCACAGCATGCCACAAAGCAGTCCACCAGTTTGTACTGGAAATCTGAGGTGTACAGAGTGAAAAGGAGTGGTGAGAGTACAGTTCCCTGTGGTGCTCCTGAGCTAATGATCACCTGGTTATAAACGACTCAGGATGTGAACCAGGACTCACAGGAAGGCGAGATAGAAAAAACTGGGTGGCATCTAGAATGCACAAAGCTCTATCCAACAAAACTGAGAGAAAATCAGAACATTGAGCTGAAAACAAGTAGGAGGTGAGGAGTGGCAGAGCAGAGGTCTGACTGAGGAGGAGGAGACGGAGAGGAGATACAGACAAAATGCAGAAATCACAAAACAGAAATAAACATAAAAACACACCAAAAAACTGTAAAGCAAAAAACACATCTTGATGATGTGAACGATTTGTAATTTAATGTAGTTTAGACATTATATAACTTTATAACTACATATTATGAAATTCTTCTGAAATTTAATAGTAAAATAAAATAAAACATAAATAAATAAATATTTAAGTTGTTTTGTTGGTCTTTTTTTTTTTTAAAAGATTGGCCCAAAAATAAAAGTTTACTGTTAGTAAAAACAACTTATTTGTATTTTTGTATTAAATATTATTCATGTCAGGACTTATGTCTGAAAACAGGACATTAAATTGTTGCAGCAGCAAGATCAGGACAGGGCCAGTCCAAGCCTCCATGGGGCACTTTAGAGAAATGTGGTTTGGGGTCCTCTATTTCTAATAATGTGGATTACTGCAATCAACAGTCAGATGATCAGATCATTCCCCACCTAACATAAACTCATTGCAACTCTGACAGCCCTGTTTATATTATCCTATATACAGAGGTGTCAAGCTCATTTTCAGTTTGGACACATCAAGTTCATGAATGTCCTCAAAAGGCCAGACATGGCAGAATGTATTGATAAAACTACCTCTTCACAAACTGGTAAAATATAACTTTCTCTGCATTCGACGACTTCTTCAAGTAATTTGGCATTATAAACATAAATAAATGATATGATTTGACTGGTAAAGTAATACTGAAGCACAGTTATCTTGAAGTTCTGTTTCTGTGGACCTCTAGGGTGTAGAGAGCCACAGAAATGGTTATGGTGGGCCGGATTTGGCCCACAGGCCTTGAGTTTGACACATGCGATCTAGTGGTACTAAAAGTAACAACAACAACAACAACAAATCAGTATACAATGTATTTTACAGCAAAAGTGTCATCTGGTTTATTATCTTTGGTTCCAAAGAACTGCAACAGTAATGTTCAAAATAAATTGTAGTGCAAGATCAACAACAAACAACAGATAAAATAACTTAGATGCATAAAAATAAATTAATTGTGCAAAACAGACTAAATAAAATAAAATAAAAAAATAAAACATCAATGAAATAATTAATGTAAATGAACAATTACTTGAAACCACGAAAAATGGGTTTAATTTTTTTTTAAAGTTGAATAGTTCTTAAAGGTGAATGAAGGATCAGAATGGGTTTCTAACATCCTTATTGTACCCAAGACACAAAAGAAGTGAGGCTATGCGTAGACCTTAGGGGAGTGAATAGAGCAGTGATTGAGGCGGCTGTGGCTGAGTGGTTAGAGCAGTCGTCCTCCAATGTGAGAGTTGGGGGTTCGAATCCACCAGCAGTCACATGCTGAAGTGTCCCTGGGCAAGACACTGAACCCCTCATAGCCTCTGATGTGTGTCCCATCAGTGTATGAATGTGATCTAAAGCTCTGATTAGTCTCATTAGAATGATTTGTTCAATTAGCTTTGTAGAGCTCTAGTAGAGTGCTGTATGAATGGGTAAATGAGGCACAGATTGTAGTGTAAAGAGCTTTGAGTATCTTGAAATAAGATAGAAAGGTGCTATATCAGTACAGTCCATTTATCAGAGAAAGACACCCAGTACCAGAGCCCTATAAAGAGAGAGTTGTGACACTCTTTGAACTCGCTGATACGCGGTCACGTGGGTCATGCAGCTCCCAATAGTTCCAAACAGCTCATCGCTGTCAGTCAGTTTGAGCGGCTGCTGGTGCAACATAACACAAAAATCAACTTTTCTTACTTTACCTGGCGCCTTTCAGTAATTATTGAGCCGTAACGAACTGATTACTTAACTGATTACTGATTATTTCACAGACTATGCATTTTATCAAAGCATTTTTAGAAGCGGCTGATACATTTATCATTACATTTTAGAAGGAAACGAGACTGCAAACACAGATTTGTTAGAATTTTTTTTTTTATGCAATACAATGATCAATATAGCCATGTCAGTGTTTTATAACGTTACACACGTAAAAAAAAAGATCAGAGTAACACCTTTTAAAAAGCTATATCTGATGTTCTCTGCATGAGAATGCTCCACCTTGTCCTCCATGCCAGTAGTTCAGATCTGCTCCAGCTTACCTGAGATCATCTGGATGAATTCTTGATTTCTATAGAAGATTTTAATTCAACCTTTATTTAAACAGTTTCGTCTCATTGAGCCACGAGGACTCATTTACAAAAGAAACCTGAATATGATTTTTGTATTGGTCGTTTTTTTTATGGCATCCAAGTACCTGATAACTGAGCTGATTGTAGCCTGACAACTATTGTAAAATTGTAATTCATTGATTTAAATGTTAATTTAAATGAAACTGTTTCTAGTTAAAATCATAACAGATGACAAAATAAGTGTTGACTGTGCAAAAATAAATTTCCAAACAATTTATTATAAAATATGTAAGATGTAAAACGTTGGTTATGTACTGTAACCCCAGATTCTATGAGTATAGGCGTAGCCCTTTAAGGCTGTCGCTGATGGGTTTTATCCCAATATGCGGAGCATCACACTGAAAAATTTAGTCCACGCCCACCTGCTGTGTGGGCCCCACCCGGTCCGTATAAATTACGTTAAGAGCGGGTAATCGACTCCCAAATAGGTTTTTCTTCAGCCATTTAGGAGCCAGTGAGGCCTGACGCTTAAAGGGCTATGCCTATACTCATAGAATCTGGGATTACAGTACGTAACCAACGTTCTATTTCGTATAGGCTTCGCCCTTTAAGGCTGTCGCTGATGGGTTAAGGGCGAAGCGGATGTGGTCCTCGCCTCACTGGGTCCATTCGAACACCCTATGAAGCAGAAGCTTGCCCAAAAAACGTCTTGTCACTCAGCTCCCCATGTACGTAATTACGCATTGCGTAATTATGTGTGCCATGCACAGACGCATGTTGTGTAACTATGCGTTCTGAATGCATGAATGCCCCGGAAAGTTTCAATGGGGAGGGAAAAGTGCTGAAAGGAGCCATGAACCAACCAGTTTACGGCTGAACAGTATGAACAGATTAATAATAACAAGTGAACTGATTATAATCAAATGAACTGATTGGTAACAATAGTCATGAAATGATTAGTACCATACCATACCACTTTATTTATAAAGCACTTAAAACAGCTACAAGGCCAACCAAAGTGCTGTACAGACAAAACAACTGGTAACACACCAAGCAAAATACAAAATGAAGTAAATCAGAATATAGACATAAAAACGATGCAGATAATGACAACAAACCAGTGTGGAGCATACAGGTTCAAGACACAGATCATCTGGTGTTGAAAGCCACTGAATAGTAGTGAGTTTTTAAACGGGACTTGAAAACGGAGAGGGAGGGGGCCTGTCTGACAAGCAGAGGTAACTCGTTCCAGAGTCTTGGTCCTGCTACAGAAAAGGTCCTGTCACCTCTGCGCTTAAGACGAGTTCCTGGAACTGTGAGGAGCAACTGGTCCGCTGACCTCAGGGAACGTGGTGGGACATACGGTTGTAGCAGATCAGAGTAGGGCATTAACAGAGTACTCGAGTAATCTACACATTGATTGCTAGAACATCTATCGAGGTTAAAAATTTAACATTGAGTATCCGTATTGACGTCATATTATGTGACCACCGTATGACCGTAGGGGGCGGTGTTACACTGTTGCAGGTCACAGAGTATGGTGTAACACCGGGTCCAATCCACCGAACCAGAACCAGTTTCAGTTAAGTTTCGTTTTTGACATGCTGCACATTTCTTCACGTTTGCAGTTTAATAATAATAACTAATAGTTTAGTTTTTCCTGTGACTTATTTGCAGTATGATAAATGGTAGGAGCATAATATACGCTCCCAATGTTTTGTTGGTCTTTTTTTTTTTTATAAATAATTACCTTTTTTTTGCAGTTTTATTTATTTATTTATTTTTGTATCTTGAG
>NW_023620895.1:0-6084 GCF_014905685.2 Nematolebias whitei
CTTTAAGAGTTCAGTTAGTGGTTTTGCGAGATCCGCATAATGCTCTATGAACTGGCGAGAGTAGTTACACACTCCCAAGAAACTCTGTAGTTCTTTGAGATTGGTTGGGCCTTTGAGGTTGTCTAGGCCCTGGGTGCGAGTCAATTGTGGTTGTACTCCGTCTGGACCTACTAAGAGGCCAACGTAGTCCACTTTTGTTCTGCACCACTGGCACTTTGACAGTGAGATTTTAGCACCAGCAGTTGTTAGCTGATTTAGGACGTGGTCGATCTCAGCCAAATGAGAGTCCAGTGTCGGCTGTCTCAAAAGGATGTCGTCCACGTAGATCAGTGTCCCACGCTCGTGGGCGTCTGGACATGCTTTGTTCAAAAATATGTTGAACTCTGCAGGCGAGTTAACGTAGCCAAAGGGACACCTGGTAAAGGTGTATTGTCGGCTGCCAAAAGTGAAAGCTAATTTGTGTTGATCCTCGGCGCGCACAGGGATGGTCCAAAAACCAGAGGCGACGTCGAGGGTCGAGAAGTACTTACCATCGGTGACCTTTGGCAGTTCCTGATGGAGCTGAGTCATTGGCCACCTGGATAAAGGTACTTGTTTATTTAGCTTCCTGTAGTCTATGGTAAGTCTCCACTTACCATTTGGTTTTAAAACTGGCCATAGGGGCGCAGAGTAGGTGCTATTACATTGTCTGATTATACCTTTGACCAAAAGGTCATCAATGATCTCCTGGACAGGCTGGTGTGCTGCCAGAGGGATCTTGTATTGTCTGACAAATGTTGGCGGTGCGTTGGGTGGGGTTGGGATTCTCACTGCGTGGAGTGAGGTCAACCCACAATCTGTTGAGTCAGTTGAAAATGACTTTTCATATTTTAAAAGAACTTGGCGTAGTTTGTCTCTTTCTTCATCAGATGTCAGAGCGTCGGCTTGGGCGACCACCTGATCAATCTGTGATGAGACTGTTAAGGGTTCTTGCTCCTTGGGGAGCTCCAATGAATCCCTGTCTGAGTCGTCGGGCCTGTCTATGGGTAAGACACCATAGGTTTGAGGTCCTTGGTCGACATCATCGGTTGAGAAAAGGGCTATGGCAGGTGTTGGTTTTGTAAACCATACTGGCCCAGCTTCTTGACTCGGTACCAGGTTGTCTGGGAGTCCTCCCAGAAATGGAATGCCTAGTTCAAAATCATGAAAGTCAGTTGAAATCAACCATCCTAGCATAGTGTTTTTTGGGATCAGCACCTCATCCATGCCTGTGTTACACACAGCAATAGATGTGGTCCTGGAGTCAAGACTCACCTGGTTCGTGGCTTCCACGGACAGTCCCAAATTGAAAAATGCAGGAGAGGGTTGAAAATATGCCTGTTTATGGCTAATAGCTTGTCCAGCTATTATGTGGATTCGCACCATTAGGTTAGTCACCTGAGGTGGTACTGTGGTGTCTTGGTTGCTAGCAACCTGGCAGGCCTCTGGAATGGTCTGCCCAGCCTTAAGGTTTGCTGTGTCTAGCACAGGAGGATCCTTTGTGGCTGGTTTCAGGGACCACAGCACCTTGTTGATGGTGTCCACATGGACACCTAGCCTTACCAAAATGTCAGAGCCTATGTAGGATGCATGTGGTAAGTTTTGGATAACGAGAAACGGGTGAACCAGTTCTCGTTGATTCCAGTTCAGTTTTAGGTTAATGACTCCTTCTGCGGTCATTACCTGTGAACTATTGGGAACTAATGGAAAGCGGAAAGCTTTTTTAATTAGTTCTAGACCAACGTGTTTGTGAACCAAGGTTTCGTAGAAAGCTCGGTTAATTGCTGATTTATCTGTCCACAGAGACAGTACAGCATCGTTGGTGTGGGACCCTTGGATCTCTACACCCTTAACTACCAGTGGTAGGTAGTGTTTGGTGGACTCTGACAGCTCCAGCTCACAGAGGAGGCTGTCTTGTTGAGTCAGAGTTTGGACCTCTTGGTGGGTCTCTTTGGTTTCACATGGTGTCAGAGGAGTACTCACCGGGCTCGTGTCCTCGGCTGAGGAGTCCTTTGTGCCTTCCGCGGTACCTGCTGTTGGGCAGTCTGAGTCACACTCCGGAGGCGTATCTATTGGCAGTGGTTTGCTCACAGTTGTCCACATTGTTTGATCACCATAATCTATAATCGCGTTAAAGCGATTTATAAAATCCTGGCCAACCAAAAATGGGAATGAGTCAACATGAGTCACGTGTACCGGATGGTACAGTGTCATATTGCCAATCTGCATGTGAACCATTGCTATAGCTGTCAGGGTTGTTTTATTCTCCGAGAGACCCTGCATTTCTATAGCACAATCAGATAGAGGTATTATCCTGTTTTTCTCAGCTGCGGCTGTCCTCAGCTCCTCGAACAGTTTAGCTGACATAATTGTTATGTCTGCCCCACCGTCCAAGAGTGCTTCGTGTGTGAGGACACCTTCGAGTGTTACTGACAGGTACGCCTTTTTGGCGGCCCCCTTTCTGATAAAGTTACACAGAAACCTCTTGGTTTTTTTCTGACGCTTCTTCATGCGTTCAGAAGTGCTTGTGTAATCTTGGTTTGTCTGAACCGTCAGCACAGCTGTAGCTGTTTCTGCGTGTTCAGCTTGCGATGACTCGTCATCGTTTGTGTGTGTGATTACCCCCCTTTCATCCGATGAGGGGTTGTTTGAGGCAACAACAGCAACGTCTTGGTGTGTTTCACCGACGTCTGTAGTGTTGTCATTCGCGCCCAGAGATGTAATAGTGAGTACCTCACTGCATAGTGCTTTTGGTCGGCTTCCCTTGTCAGTGTGTTTCAAGTCTTCTAACATTTCACGCAATTTTTCTGTCTCTTCTGAGCTCAGAGGTGGAGGGCCTTTTTTCTGGGACTTTTGTGATTTTTTCGCCTCGGGACGTTTCGTCCGAGGTGGGAGGCGGCTAGGTACGTCTTTTTGGGGTTCCTCTCGGTTCCCATTTTTTTGCGTCCTCCGCTGATCCCATTTACGATAATCACGTTCGTCCTCTGAAGGAGGAGCCTTTTTGTCCCAGCGTGCACCTTCATGATGCGGTTTGTTAGTCTGAAAATACTGCCTTTTTTCTCCTTTTTTAGGAGGAGGTGGCGATGAACGCCTTCCTTCTAATTCTAGGGAGTGGGGTTTAACCTTTACACCAGGAAACACTTCTATGGGCGTCTTGGCATGAGAACGTGCCTCAAACACATTCACAGCGCACTGTTTAATCTCACTGATGGATTTTTCTCTGTAATTTGCCATCATTTGCACTGACGTTTGTATGTCAGGGTGGAGATTTTTGCTGAAAACGAATTTAAAACCTTCTTCTTCCTCCATCCCGGTTTCATTTCTGTTACCAAAATAAGCTTGGAAGATTCTTTTGTAATAAACTTTTGGATGTTCAGCTTTACCCTGCGTGACCTTTTCTGCGGCTGGGTATCCAGCTGGTCCTGTGCAGGAGTCGTACTCTTTGATCAGAGCTTCACACAGAAGTTTGTAATCCCTTCTCGTTGCATCTGGTAGACGCTCGATGAAGGTAAACACCTCTCTGTCTGACGTGAGTCGTATCAGACTGATCTTATCTTCTACCGTAGCATTAGGATAAGATCTCAATCTGAAATCCAGATCTCTGAGGTACGCTTTTGTTCCAGATGAGCCCATCGGTCCAGGAACAAAGCGTTGTACATATTTTGAGATTTTTTGCAAGTCATCCATTGATGGAGAAGATATCAATGGTCTCACATGCGTGATCAGTTGTGGGGGTGTTACTCTGCCCGTTTGTGTAGGTGTTTGGATGGGTCTAAAAGCACCGGGTGAGTAAAGAGGTCGTTGAGGTTTTGGTGTATTACCCCGACTCTGTTCAGGGTCTGGTTTGGATTCCAGGTCACCTTGCCCAACTTTCTGACCTTTTTCTGTTGTTGCTATTAGTTTCGCCTCACATTTTTTAAAATGTTCCTGGGATGTACAATAGTCATCTTCTAAACGCATATGTAGCTTTTGTAGATTTTGTTTATCTATTTTGCATTGTTCCAGTTCCATTTTTGCGAGCTGCAACTGTCTTTGTAGCTGGTCATTGTCTGAACACGCAGCTTGATATTGACGGTCTTTTTCACTAATCTTCTCATAAGATTGTGTTTGTAATGACGCCTGCATTTCTGAGAGCTCCCTCTCATGTGTTTTAGACATCCTGACAAGGCGTTCCGACCGTTCATCCAATTCAGCTTTTAGAAGCAGAGAGATTTTTGCTAACCGTTCTTGGCTATGCTTTTTACTCTCTGGCCCTAATGTTCCTGCGGCTAGACTTTCCAGCTCTTCTTGTCTTTGAAGTTCATTGATTGTTGTAATTGCTGTATTTCCTTGCCAATAAGTGGAGTTGTTAAAATATGTAAGGCCCCCAAAATGATATCATCATTTGTTTGGGGTTTTAAAGGGTTCTCTTCTTCTTCGTGGCTTGTCATTTTTCTTCTATTTAAAGATTAAACAGGAGAATTTTAATGTTTTAGGTTTTTTAAAATAAATAAAATCAGCAAAGTCTCTTTGTCTGATATATTTACTTTTATTTAGTGATTTATCAATTAAACGTGCACTATCCTTTTAGCAAATGAGTAAACTTTTTCCAACTTTGTGAATATCTGTAACTGTTTCTATTTTTTAAAAAGTTAACTTTTATTTTGTACCTTATTTTTAAGGGATTACCAGTGAATAAAAACTTTTTGGTAAATGCTCTTTGCATAAATACCTTTATAACTTTTAAAATGCAAGATAACAGTATTTATTCAGCTTTGAGGAACGTTTATTAACTCAAAAATGCCTTTTAGAAAAATAAAAACGTTTAATTTCACTCTTTAAACCTAAAAAGCGAAGTGAAAACCTGTGTTCTCAAGTTTCTCCAGAAGATGGCAGAACAACCTTAATAATTTTAACTCAGACACTGTTGGTGTTGTCCAGTAGGGGAGCTATCACTTCCTGTGGCGTCCGGTCGTTAGCTGTTAGCTAAAAATTAGCATCGGCTAGACTCGGTTAAAACCAACATTTCTGAACGGATTTTTTACACAAACGTGGCAAACTTTCAACAAGCACGACTTTATAGCATGAACATGAGTTTTTTGGGACAATATTGCAGCTTTATTTAGTGATTTTAAGCACGGCGAAGCTCATTTCCGACATGGGGGAAGTGACGTGACACGTCACTCATCCGGTCGTTAGCTGTTAGCTAAAAATTAGCATCGCTAGCGTTGTTCAAAAACATCATTTAATGACGGATTTTAAACTCTAACGTGGCAAAATTTCAGCGAGTATGCTTCGAGGAACTTAACCAGCGTATCAAAATACACTTTTAAAGCGTTTTTCAGCTTTAAAAAGCAGATTTTATTTCCCTATGAAAACGAATTTTCATTTCCGGGTCACGTGACTGAAATCACCAATGACAAAGCAGCGCAGGGTTGAGAGGAAATGACGTAGCCACGTCAGTCAACCTTCTCAGCAAATCAGAGCGCTCTACAGCAGCAATATTCAACCAATCACGAAACGTTTTAGCCACCAGCATGCTAGATTCAGCCTGAGGTAAGTTCGTCAACTTTTCGTCTTTTAAACTGTCAAAATGCACTTTTTCTGTTAAAAATTGTAACGTTTAACTCTGAGCTGTGCGGAGTCTGCTACTCCGGTCTCAAAAACGTCTTTCTAGCTATTTAAACAACTCGTCCGAACCTTTTTCAGAACCGAGCCGGCCAACAGAACCTCCGTCCGTTTGGACCACAGTTTAAACAGAATAACGTTTTCCACAGCTCATCAGCATAGCTACACATAACAGCGTACAATTTCAGCTTTCACAAGACATATGACACCATTTTCAGCTTCCTGTGAGCTTCTTGAGTTTCACAGACCAACACGCTTAAAACATGCAGCGTTTTGACTTCAGGCGGTGCAGCAGCTTGAGCTGCGTTTCTTCACAGCTGATAAACTGTTACTTTTCTTCATGCCAACATGTAAAAAAACAATCTTTACACGAAATACACAGTCATTTATGAGCACGTTACGGGCCACCAAATGTAGTATGTCATATGCTGGATATATTCATACTTTTTTCACGAGTTC
>NW_023620896.1:0-6083 GCF_014905685.2 Nematolebias whitei
TGTGTGTGTGTGTGTGTGTGTGTGCGTGTGTGTGTGTGTGTGTGTGTTTCAAAGAGAACAAGAAATACTGAGACTGTCTCGGCAGAGAGGGAAGTGGCTTTAGGGGAAGCAGCTTTACAACTGACACTGACAAGTTGTTTGGCACTCCCAACCTTCCAGTCTCGCCACCGTCCTTGAAAGTAGATCAGCATGAAAGAAAGAATATGTCAACTGTGTGTGTGTGCGTGTGTGTGCATGTGTGTGACTTTTTTAGGTTGCTTGGATTGCTTCTCATTTTAAAGTCGTTGTTTTACTTTTCAGTCTTTTACTTTCCCTCAGCAGTTCTTTTTTTTTGTCTTGTGCCAAGAATACAGTGAAACACTTGATGTGTGCGTCTCGTTGTGCACTTCTGTGTCAGTTGCTGGACATGGCAGCAGATGCAGGCACTGTATTTTCGTGCATGCTTGTGTATGTGTGAGTGGGACTCCAGCCCCATAAAACAGCCTTTTCCAAGCACTTACAGATAATCCCCACAATTAGTTGGAAACGCTGCAGAGCTTTGATCAGCCAGAGGCAACGTGGAGCTCCTCAAAGAAACGCTCTTCTTCCTCCGTCTTCACTCCCAGTTGCACTTTAGCAAGCTGGTGCTGAAGACCACATCTGGTAAGAAGAAAAAAGCTTAAACAGTAAACTTTGCCTTCCTTCTTTTCTTTTTCTTTGAGGAAGAATAAAACACGGCCCTCTCAGTGTCGGGCAGTTTGGGGTTTGTGATTACTGCATGTAGGACCGTTTGTTTATAGGTTGAGTTACTGTTGAGAGGCAAAGCCAGGCCACACAGATATCTGGACTGGCTGAGAGGAGGAGAGGTAAAAAAAGATAAAAGAGAGACAGTAATCTGGACAGGGATGTCATGAAAGCAGCAGATCGCACAGTATTTAGGAAGAGCAATAAAGACTAGACCGTCCCTGTAGGAACTGACGGGGACCGCCACGTCGCAGCCATTTCAAAGTTTTGATTTGACAGAGAGTGTGTTCGAGCTGTCTCTCAGCTGTGCCCACAACAAACTTCAGCTCAACTTGGCAACGAGTCGTAGTCATTTTTTATTTTAAGCTGTAGCCATCTTGGTTTGTTTTTTTAATTTGCAATCAGAGTCTATCAGGGATTGTCCTCAGCTACCAAAACACCAACTTTCAGCTCAGTATATATTAAAATAGCTACATTATTGTATTTTTTCTCTTTTAGCTAAGGCAGCCATCTTGGATTTTTTATTTGCATTAGGACTGTATAACAACTCTCTCAGATACCAACAAACCAAATTTCAGCTCCATATCTCAAAGAATGACTGAGTTGTAGAGAATTTAGAGTTTCAGAGTTAGCTATGGCGGCCGTCTTCATCCAAAATGGCTCCAAAAGTGAATCCAAGTTTTGTTCAGGGACCTCTTCACTCTAGGTCATGTGACTTCACTGCGTCAGTTAGAGGCTGTGAAGAGTTCTGTCAGTGGCTGGCCATGGCTGCCTCAGACGAGTTGGCAGGGGACCACAAACCATCTTATCATCATCAAACTGGTTGATCCACTATGTTGAGGTACTCTTTATCAGACTGAGTTTATTGTGGCTCCTCGGACTGATGAAGTCCTTTGGATGGAAGATGAAACGTTTCAACAAAAATACCATCCAGAGGACCTGACTGAACTTTGTTGGATTTATCTACCAGGATCATCGAGCATGAACTTTTGAAGTTCTCTCAGTGTTTTTCAAAGAGGAAACGGTGTCTTTGTTAGCAAATTACGTCTCCATGGCAACTGGAAACACCAATAAAAGTAGCAGCACACATCACGATGCCGAGCCAGTCGTTTTGATGTAACATGGGGGGGTTGGGGGGGCACGTTTAGGTTTGGGCCACATTTTTTCAGTTCAACTCAACCTTTATTTCTACAGGTTAGTCTCACTGAGCCTCGAGGACTCTTGTTCAACAAAGACTTGTTTCATAGATAAGGTACACAACAACCTAGCCCGTACTGATGGCACATTAAGTGTGGCATTACAAGACCTAAGTTCTTGTCCAGCTATTTCCATTGCTCCTGGACAGAACGTTCCTCGGTTCTCTGGGCTCCTCTTCTCAGCCGAGCCTCAGAACCCTCGGTGTTCTGTTGGACCAGTCGATGTCGTTGGACAAACATTCAAAGCTTCTGGGAAAAACCTGTTTTTATCATCTGAGGAACATTTCTACCCTGAGAGCAGTGTTATCCAGATCTGACCTGGAGATTATTATTAATGCTTTTATTTATTCTCATCTAGATTATTGTAATTCTCTTTTTACTTGTTTTAACCAATCTGCCGTCTCCAGTGGGTCCAGAACTCTGCTGCGAGACTTTTAACTGGAACTAATAGAAGGTCTCACATCACACCAGTTTTATCTTCTCTTCATTGGCTGCCTGTTGAAGTTAGAATTATTTTAAATATTTTAGTCTTAACTTTTATTCCTTTAAATGGACAGGCCCT
Organism: Nematolebias whitei; assembly: GCF_014905685.2. NCBI lineage: Eukaryota > Metazoa > Chordata > Actinopteri > Cyprinodontiformes > Rivulidae > Nematolebias > Nematolebias whitei. The sequence goes on from NW_023620896.1 coordinate 2,482, forward strand.
CCAGTACATCACTGAAATGTTGATCCCTTATTCTCCAGCCCGCACCCTTCGGTCTTCAGCGCTGAACCTCTTAAAGTTCCTAAGATCCGGTTCAAAACCTGTCCTTTCAGGCCGTAGCCCCCGACTGTGGAACGCCCTGCCCCCGTCTCTCTGTTGATTCCGTTAAAAAGCAGCTTAAGACACTTTTATTCAGACAAGCTTTTAGTTAAATGTTTTATTTACTGTTTTTATTAATCAGCTGTTGTTGTTTTATTTGAAGGCTGAATTTCTGTAAAGCACTTTGTGATTGTATCTATGAAAAGGGATTTATAAATAAAGTTGACTTTCTTACTATTTTAGGTGTACAGTATGGTTTCATGATACTGGTTTATACTGGTTTGTGCACCATTTCCATCTGATCTGATGACACAAACCATTTGAACTGTCTCTGCCAAAAACCACCTGCTCATCACAATCCTCAGTGTCTCGACCCATTGGCAGGCAGGCGAGCGAGGCAGGAGTTTAAATAAAAATAATTTATTTAAACAACAAAACAAACGCTGTCGATGCAGCAAAACTTACTCTGGCAAAACTCGATCAAGACCAAGACTGAACTGGACATCAGAGTGAGCAGGTGGAGCAGATCATCAGGTGGATGAAGACAGACAGGACAGAGGAGGACTGAGATGTCTGTGAATACAGAACAGTGACCGGACGAGGAGAGAAGGACTTTTTATAAGAGAGGGAGTAATGAGAGCACCTGGGCAGGTGGCTGATGAGGGACACGTGTGAATGATAAAGACTGAGGAGTGAGTGGAAAAGGACAGAATCAGATGTATAGGAACAGAAATCACACAAAGAGCAGAACAACAAAAGTATAAAGAGCAGAGCGGGGAACACAAATAAATATAAAGAAACGGACAGGGACAGAGCCTGTCACTGGTGTCATTAAAACAAGTTTACAAGTTGTGAACGCTAATAAAAACTACCACGGTGGTGGTTGAAGGTGGTCCCTGACTGAACCAGTTTTTATGGAAAACTCAACACATTTAACAGGACCATGGTGAAAAGAGGCGGCCATAAACCCATCACCAAGAGATTACACAAGAGTAATCACCTTATGTTGCCCTGACGTGCTGGTGGTATAAAGCTAACAGGTTGATGGAAAATGGTGTAGTGGAAAGGTCTATACATTTTTGTCCAAGTATACAGTTTTCCACTGATGTTATTTGATGTGATTTAAAATCCCCTAAAGGTCTTACCATACTTTCACCAAGGCCCCCTTCCCACTGGACCATTGTCTGTTTACTCCCTCTATGATCACCATGACCTGTCGGAACATAGAAAACATGGGAAAACATCTCCAGCAAGAGATGCTGCACTCTTAACTCTTCAGATGGTTTTTATTTTGCTACTTTAAGACGAAACCCGTCCGGCTCAAGCATCGGTATAAACATGCACACAAAAGGCTTTTCTTTGAAGAACCTGATCCTCTTCTACCTTGGGTCCCTTTTTGGGCAGCAGGTAAAGTTAACGATTGCTTCTTGACTTGCCTTGTGTTCTAACGCTGTGTTGACGAGGCTGAGCATGGTTTAGGATTTGGGCACATTGAGGGTGTGGATTGGTTGTTGCAGCTGAGCAGCGAGAGCATGACACAATCTTATTGGTTGAAGGAAGCGTAGCATAGTTGTCCTGCCAGCGACGTGTGGATGTGTTTGAGTGATGTGATGCCAAGTCTGACCAGATCTCCTTCAGATACTTAAGCCCCTTTTCCACAGTTCCTCCTTGGGCCTCCTTTAGCCTGCTCAGGACAGTTCCATGTTCTTTTCCACAGGGCCTTGTTCATAGAACCGGCCTGTTTTTTCAGTACCTACTTCTCTGCGGTTCCATTGACGCCAAGCAGGACCCTAAAACGTGACGTCAGCGCACTGTCGGTCACTGATTGGTCAGGGGGCGGAGTCACTGGATCTTTCAGAAACTTTTCACACTGATCCGCCATTTGCTTTTACTCAGAACCCGGAACAGCGGCTGAATCTATTTTAAAGATTTTAAAATCAACAATGAGAACACCGTGGTGTAACGCTGAAGTGAAGATGTTTCTGGTGCTTGGTGGCCCATAACAAAATTCAGAGCGAGCTGGATGGAGTCCGTCGGTCTCCCTGGTCCTCTCCACCGGAGCCTCGGAGCCAGGCCGAGCAGGGCATCATGTCCCGGCTCCGAGCTCTGCTGGTCACCACGGAAGGTCCTCCGTGGTGCAGACTCAGGCTCTGGATCTTGGTAAAAAAGTAGACACAATGAGTGCAAATACATCAAAAGATGAAGAAAACATATAAAAATGTAAATATAAATGTTTTTGTAGAGTTTCCTCCCACAGACCAAAAACATCCATGTTAGACTGACTGGTGACTCTAAATTGTCCCGAGGTGAGAGAGAGTGGTCGTTTGTCTCTATGTGTCCCTGTGATGGACTGGAGACCTGTCCACCGGCGACCCCCGTGACCCAAAATGGAAGAAGCGGGTAAAAGATGATGGATGGACGTTTTTGTAGAATCTGGTTCATCAGAGATTTAAATGGTGAACTAAAGTTCATTAGCAGGATTTATATATATATATATAGTTTAATTTGATCATTTTAATAATCTGTATTCTTTTTAATTTACCAGAAACTTCAAAATAAATTCTCATCCTGTACTGAAACCTGCTCCAGGGTCTCACCACCACCAGCTGGTGAGGCGCGTGGCGTCAATTTGAACCCCGCCCACTGGAACCAGTACTGAAAGCATAAAGGGGCACTGTGGAAATGGAAAATGAAGCGGTCCGACCTGGACCGGCCCAATAAGGGCCAAGCCAAGCAGGATGTATGGAAAAGGGGCTTTGGTGGTCAAGTCAAACTAGTGTGTACAGGCCCCCCATCATAAATACACTGCCACCATGCTCAACCCAGTACCCTGCCACCACAAACATAACCCTCGAGTACCTTGCTCTGTAAATTGTGTTCATGCTCCAAACCCTCCACATCATGTTTTACTTTGTTGTACATGATGACTGATTGTTTTGGACGGGTGCGCTCTGTTTGCACGTGTTAACAGTCTTCTTCTGACGTTCCAGCAGGAGGTCGTCCTGAAACACAGCAGTGAAGGCTGCCTATAGGACAGATCTGGTTGGCAGGATGTACACTGAAGAAGTTCTCTGGATAGGGGAGATATGTTTAGCACTTAAAGAAACTGGTCCAGATGAAATGATTTAACCTTTTTTTTGTTGTGATCTACCTGGATGATTGAGCTTACAAACATTTTTTTTTTATCTAAAAATGTATTTATCAGATAAATAATATTATTAACTTTCTCTTTAAGTATATGAATATTTCTGTTAACATTATTTTTATATATGAATGTTTCTGTTCAGTCCCTGAGACGACTTCTGGTCTGACTTGGTGCTTTATAAATAAACTAGTACTGGGCAAAGATTAAATTGTTTAATCGCGATTAATCTCATTAGTATGCATAAAAATTAAATTCTGATTTAAATATTTTTGAACATTTTTAAGGTACTGTTTTATATTTAAAAAAGTTCAACGCATTAAAAAGGCACTTTTTAACAGCAGTGTTCTCCTAACAAAGTTTT
>NW_023620897.1:0-6082 GCF_014905685.2 Nematolebias whitei
ATATATATATGTGTGTGTGTGTGTGTGTGTGTGTGTGTGTGTGTGTGTGTGTGTGTGTGTGTGTGTGTGTGTTTATATGTCTGCGTTGGTGTGGCGTATCTGTTGGAGAAATACAGGCGTGTAACTAAGACATTCTTCCTACCAGAAACAGAAACTGGAAACAAAAGTCTGCTTTCTCTTAACACATAAAATTATATGATGCTATAAAACTTTAAGACAAATAATCACACAGTTCAGTGCGAAAATGTATATATTCTGATCATAACAATGTTTCATTGTCATTGTTGGTTTTTAGATGATAAACATAATTTCAAAAGTCACCACTTCCTTATGTGTAGACAAAACCTTTGAGGTTCAAAACTGGGAACTGCTATGTTGTATATCTGGTCCTTTAGCATTTTATCTGTGAAAATGCAACAAAACAAGTTAAAAAATTCCAAAGAAGACTGCAGGAGTCAGCTTTTTGTGTTGACAATTTTGAGTTTCTGCCACAGGCTGAGACTCACTGCTATAAAAAGACAGATGCAAACAGAACTAACTTACTGGACTGAGAAGTTCTCTTGCTGAATCTCCTCCGGTTCTCTCAGGTAAAATATTAGTTTTTATTTTCTTTAAAAGTGGGGAAACACAATTATTAGACCTAAGAAAAAAAAACTGAAATGTTGGTACTTAAGGAAATAAATAAATAAATGTTTTCTTGTTTACAGCTGCTTAGAACTGACATCTTGTGTCTGCAAATATGATCCAGCAGGTAAGAGTTTAGTTGTGCTGTTAAAGTTGTAAATCTTCTTCTTCCTTTCATATTTTCCATCTGCAGGGGTCGCCACAGCGAGTCATCTTCCTCCATCTCACTCTGTCCTGTCCTCTGTCTTCACTCCAACTACCTCCATGTCCTCTATAACTGTATCCATATATCTTCTCTTTGTCATGGTCAGCGGCCACCGCTGATCCCCCATCGGCCCCTGTCTCACACTCACTCCCTCCTGCTATTGTTACAGCCCCTCATGCCATAGTTTGTCTTACCCTCCTTTGTAATGCCTATCACCCATCTCCAGCTCAAGCCTACTCCTTCCAAGCCATACCACGCCTCCCTTGTTTCTCACAGCAATCAGCTGTGATTCCACTCACCTGTTCAGATCTCATCTAGTTCATCTGCTCTGCACCTTTTATGGACAGTGGACCCCAAGTACTTGAAGTCCTGCACCTTTGTGACCTCTGCTCTTTGTAGCCTCACTGTTCCACCGGCCTCCCTCTCATTCACACACAAGTACTCTGTCTTACTACGGCTGAGTTTTATTCCTCTTCTTTCAAGTGCATACCTCCATCTCTCCGATTTCTCTTCAGAGAGTCAGAGAGTCAGAGTCAGAGTCAGAGTTTCTTTATTGTCATTCGCACCTCATGTGGTACATGTGGTGGAGCGAAATTATGTACACGGGGTCCCAGTTACATCCAACACCTGTTACTTCCACCTGTTCCCTGTTCTCACCACAGATCACAATGTCATCTGCAAACATCATAGTCCACAGGGACTCCTGCCTGACCTCATCTGTTAGTCGGTCCATCACCAGAGCAAACAAAGAGGGGCTCAGAGCTGATCCTTGATGCAATTCCACATCCACCTTGTAGCTGTCACTGCTACAGCACATTGCAACGCTGTCCTGCTGTCCTCATACATGTCCTGTAACAGTCTAACATACTTCTCTGTCACTCCAGATTTGCTCATGCAATACCACACCTCCTCCCTTGGCACCCTGTCATATACTTTTCCTAAATCCACCAAGACACAATGGAGTTCTTTCTGACCCTCTCTGTACTTCTCCATCAGCATCCTCAAAGCAAAGATGGCATCTGTCGTGCTCTTTTTTGGCATGAAACCGTACTGCTGCTCACAAATAGTCACCTCTTGTCTAAGTCTTGCTTCCACATTTCTCTCCCTGATTGGGTGACTTGTCAACTTAATTCCCCTATAGTACTCTATACATCACCCTTGTTCTTAAAAATGGGCACCAGCACACTTCTTCTCCATTCATTTCATTCATTTATTTATTTCTATAGAGCTTTACACAACCACAGCGATGGTGACCAAAGTGTTTAACAAAGACAGAAATTAACATGACATGAAGTTAAAAGCAAATAAAACACAACTAAATGGCAAAAGGAAAACAAGAAATGTCACCACATATTTAAGTACTAAAAGCCTGTTGGAATAAAAAAAAAAAAGTCTTAAGCTTCTATTTAAAAGGGCCAACTTCAGTAACCAAATGTAGATCAAGCTGGAGCTTATTCCATAGTCTAGGTGCAGCCGCAGAAGAGGCACAGGCACCCCATTGTTTATATTTTGTCCTTGGAACAGAGAGCAGAAGTTTGCTGTCTGACCTCAGAAACCTGGATCGGGTGGGGAAACTAACAACTCTGTTATTCCTCAGGCATTTTCTCACCTTCAAATATGCCATTGAATATTTGAGTCAAAAACCTCACTGCCATCTCTCCAAGACATTTCCAAACCTCTGCTGGTATGTCATCAGGTCCTACTCTTTTCCCCTTTTTCATTCTTTTCAGAGCTTTCTGGACTTCACCCTCACTAATCTTTTCCACTTCCTGGTCCAACGTTTCTATGACGTCTACTCTCCTTTCTCTTTCATTCGCTTCATTGATTATCTTCTCTAAGTACTTCTTCTATCACTCTCCTCACTTGTTAGAACATTACCATTTCTATCTTTAACAAGCCTAACCTGCTGCACAACCTTTCCAGCCTGATCCCTCTGTCTTGCCAATTGGTACAAGTCCTTCTCGCCCTCTTTAGTGTCCAGCTTCCCATACAAATCATCATACGCCTTTTGCTTTGCCTTTGTCGCCTCCCTCTTTGCTCTACATCCCATCTCCTTATATTCCTGTCTCCTCTCTTCAGTCCTCTCACTGTCATATTTCTTCTTGGCTAACCTATTTTTTTAATAGCTTCCTGCACTTTACTATTTCACTACCAGGTTTCCTTGTCATCCATTCTCTGTCCAAATGACACACCGAGTACCTTCCTACCTGTCTCTCTAATTACTGTTGCTGTAGTAGCCCAGTTATTTGGAAGCTCTTTCTTACCACCCTGAGCTATTTAACATCTCCTCTTTGAATTTGTCACAACATTCTTCCGTCTTCTGCTTCGACCATTTAGTCTTCTTCTCTGATTTCAATATTTTTCTCTTCGGCACAACAACAGTCATTCTACACACAACCATCCGATGCTGTCTGGCCACACTCTCCTCTGCCACAAACTTACAGTCTCCAATCTCCCTCGGGATTCCTTTTCTACACAGAATCTAACTTACCTGCATACTCCTTCCTCCACTCTTATAGGTCACTCTATGTTCCTCCCTCTTTTGGAAACAAGTATTGACTATAGCCATTTCCATTGTCTTGGCAAAATCCACCACCATCTGTCCTTCCTGGTTTCTTTCCTTGACATCAAACCTACCCATCACTTCCTCATCCCTCATCCCCTCTGTTTCCTTCACCAACATGTCCATTCAGGTCTGATCCGATCACCAATCTCTCCTCCCTGGGAATACTCTCTATCACTTCATCCAGATCCTTCCAAAATGCATCTTTCTTCTACATCACATCCAACCTGTGGAGGATAACAGCTGACAACTTTTAGCATCAGATCTTCTACCTTCAGGCACATCTCCCTATCTGACACTCTTTTTGCCTCTACTTCATTCTTTGCCAACTTCTCCTTCTGGACTACGCCTACTCAGTTTCTCTTTCTATCCGCACCATGGTACAACAGATTGAACCCTGCTCCAGTGCTGCGAGCCTTGCTGCTCATCCACTTGGTCTCTTTGACACATAAAACATCTACCTTCCTTCTCTGTATCATGTCAGCCAGCTCTCCACCTTTGCCTGTCATTGTCCCCACATTTAGAGTTGCAATCTTCAGTCCGGCATTGTTGACTTTCCTCTTCTTTATCTGCCTCCTAACACGTTTCCCTCCTCTTGGTCTCCTCCGTCGGTACCGTTTGTCAACAGCACTGATGGCGGTCATTGTTAATCCAGGCCTTGAACTATCTGGTATGGTTTTGCTTTGATGAACTTACATTATAATTTTGGTAAAAGTGTTTTTCGTCGGATGCCCTTCCTGACACAACCCTCACCATTTACCTGGGCTTGGGACCAGGCCAAGAGATACACAGACGTGTGCTCCCTAGTGGCTGGTTTAGTTAAAGTTATAAATAAGAACAACAAAATTAATTTTAAATGAAAATACACTTTTTCTGTTTCAGTTGAGTCTTGTGTTTGCTGCAGTTCTGCTGCTTGGTATGTTGAACACAATGACAGCAGTAATACATTTTAGTTTAGACAACATTTGCATGAACTACAACCACTATCACTAACCACTAACATTATTCTGATTTTATTTTTTTTCCATAGCTTACATGGAACCGAGTCATCAAGGTAAGAATTTTCACAAAGCATCACCTGGTGTTTCAGGTCCATTTTGTCAAAATAGTCTTACTGTTAAGACTATTTAAACGTAAAGAAAATTATTAAATACTTTAATTTATAAAGGAGAGTTTGTAAACTCATTGCTTTGTAATAAAAAAATGCAAAAGTGTAATTTCTAAATGTTTTTCACTTTTCCTGTTTATTTTTTTATTATTATTTTTTTTTTATCTCTCACTTAATTAATCTGTGTGTTTTGGCATCACAGTACCTCCAGGTCGTTTTCGTCGACAGTGTTGGACTAGTTGGTTCAATCGAGACAGTCCCAGTGGAACAGGTGACTATGAGGATTTGAAGTCTCTGATAGAAGCTTACCCAGGACAAATTTGTGAGAAACCTATGGACATACAGGCTGTTACCACTGATAAAGAAATTCCAGCTGGAAAGACCCATCAGAAATTCTATGCGTAAGTTGTTCATAAACATAATAATTCATAAAAAGGAGTTGCTAAGCTTACCATTTTTCGCTCTGAGATGTCTTAATACATTACGCTCCTCCTTAAACAATCATTGAAAAACATTTTTAAGATAAAATTTTTATTTAGAGTAACTTCATAATGATGACAGAATTGCAGACTTAAAATGTACAAACAAAATGTACACATTCTGTCTGCAATGTTGGACAATAAAACATTTATTGTTGTAAAAGGTAAACACAAATAAAGAAAATGCAGCAAAAATTAAATCAGTTTATTTTTTAAAGTGGACATTTTAAAGAAAACTGTGGTATTTATATATTATTATTGTTTGTTATCTTTCAGCTACAACACCAAAAGAGGCTTCATTTGCCGCAATAAGGACCAGAAACATGGATCCTGCTTTGACTACAAGGTTCGCTTTAAATGCTCGTGTAGAATTCCTGGCTATGTCCCATGCTGCCAATGACTGGGAAAAAAAGAAGAAAGAAAAAATATGGCTTTAGTTGTTTTTGATTTTTATTTGATTCGTGTTTATTTGTCCCAAATAAAGTACTGACCGTGTAAAGTTCCTTTGTTAATGATAATATAATTATAGATATGTGGTATAATATAATGTACAAATATTATCCATCCATCCATCCATCCATTATCTTTACCCGCTTCTTCCATTTTGGGTCACGGGTGTCGCCGGTGCCCATGTCCAGCCATCACTGTGTGAGGGGCGGGGTACACCCTGGACAGGTCGCAAGTCCATCACAGGGACACATAGAGACAAACAAGACAAACAACCATTCACTCTCTCACTCACACCTAGGGACAATTTAGAGTTACCAATCAGACTAACATGCATGTTTTTGGTCTGTGGGAGGAAACTGGAGTACACGGAGAAAACCCACACATGCACGGAGAGAACATGCAAACTCCACCCAGAAAGGCCCCCCCAGACCAGGATTTGAACCAGGGACCTGCACGCTGGGAGGCAGCAGCTCTACCAGTTGTGCCACCGTGCTGCCTTACAAATATTATGTATACATTAAAATACACCATTATATTACATAATATAATGTGTGATATAACTCCATTATATATATATATATATTTACACACACACACACACACACACACACACACACACACACACACACACACACACACACACACACACACAC
>NW_023620898.1:0-6080 GCF_014905685.2 Nematolebias whitei
TAAAATGAGGTGCAATTCAAAAGTCAAACCTGTCATTTGACACAACACCTCCCACTTGAGCTCCTGGTGAAAACCCAAGGAGGTCACACAACTTTCCTAGGATCTTGTGGTTGTTGATCTTCTATGGGAAGGAGGACAATGAGGCGTCTCACATCCCTGTGTAGGATGGTGGCAGGGATCTTTAGTCTATTTCGGCCTTTTGCAGAGTTGGTGCTGGAGACTGGATAGCTTGGGTACACTCTTATGTTTGCATCTCTGATGATTCCTTTTTTGTCTGAGGTAACATCCACCACTCTGCCAAGTTTATACTGGCTCCTTAGTGCATTCTGGTCAGCTACCCAAACTATGTCTCCCACAGCAACATTTCGCTGTTTGGTGTGCCACTTACTCCGTACAAATAAATTTGGGCCTGCTAGTTCACACCACTTTTTCCAAAATCTGTTTACCTCTGATTGGATGTTTTGGAGTCTCTTATAAGGATAACCCTCAAAACTGAAGTTAGTTGGATCGCCTTTTGGGCCGGCTCGTCCAAGAAGGAGACAGTTTGGACTGATATAGCTAACACAACCTTCTCTGCTTTGTACCTGTGCATCTATTGGCCTTTCATTTACAATATTTGCTGCCATGTAGAGAAATGTTTGGAATTCACTCCAGGTGAAGAGTCCATCATCAGCCAGGTTCTTGAGAGCTCTTTTTACCAGCTTTACAGCTGCCTCAGCTGATCCATTCCTGTGTGGCGAGTCTGCGGGATGGATTTTCCAGGACCATTCAGTTCCACTTTTGGCTGCTTTGTTTTCCAACTCAGTTTTGTTTAAATTGTCAATGTAATTATACAGGTCTCGAAGTGCAGGTTTGGCACCAACAAAATTTGTACCAGCATCTGACCACAGCTTCCTGGGATGACCCCTGAGTGCAGTAAACCTCTGATAGGCTTGCAGGAACCCTTGAGATGACTGGTCACATATAACATCAGTATGTAATGCTCGCGATGCCATGCAGCAGAATACAATGCCCCACACCTTGAGTTTGACTCTCTTCTTTACCTCATCTTTCACCATGTACGGTCCAAACAGGTCTACAGTGGTGAATTCAAAAGGCTTAGCAGGATTCACTCTTTCTGTGGGTAAATCACTCATAATTTGCTGACATTCCTTTGCCTTGATTTTCCTGCAAATCATGCAATTGTCAACCACTTTTTTTGCCAATCTTCGCCCTTTCACTACCCATGCTTTTTTCCTCATTTTAAGAAGAGTTCCAGCAATTCCTTCATGGTTTATATTGTGAGCTTCTCTGGCAAGTAATGTAGATAACCAAGAGTCAAAGGGCAGGATTGGAACAGTAGATTTATCTTCAACAAACATTTGAACTCTTCCTCCACAGACCAATAGTCCATTAGTGTCACGGGACACAACCAGTCTGTTGAGAGTTGTCTCTGGGAATGTTTTGTCTTCCTGAGCTGCCAAGAATAGACTTATGAGGGCATTTTGGCGCTCAGCTACAGTTAGTACATAAGTGTTCACTTCCTCAGGTATTACTTCTCCTTTATCAGGTAGGTTTTTGTTTATCTCCCACTTCTCCTTCCAAGTTTTAACAGCTCGGCAAATCCATGCAACCACATCAACAAGCTTTTGTAGGGTGCTGTATCTTCCTACAGTGACCAGTTTGTTGACCCAGCCAGCTCTCTGGTTTCCTCCAGCAATAGCTGGATCTTGGACTTGATCTTGCTGAGCTGTTTGTGGAGGCTGCCAAGTTTTGTCTTGCTCAGTCTGGCTTCTTGTGATGGCGGCTGTGAAAGCTTTTCTTTGGAGTTTATTTGCATTTTCTCTAGCTTGAGCAGATATTTCTCCAGGTGACTTTATGGGCCACTCCTCCACTGGTAATTTGAGAAAATTTGGACCATTTTGCCAAACAGATCCTTCATTCAGCTCTGCAGCTGTGCTTCCTCTTGTTATGATGTCAGCAATGTTTAACTCACCAGGAATCCACCACCAATCTTTGACTGGTGCAATTTTCTGGATTTCACCAATACGGTTCACGTAGAATGTTTGATATCCATAGCTCTCTCTCTGAATAGCTCCCAGTACTGTTTGGCTGTCAACTAAATGAAACCAGCGCTCAACCTGCATTCTTGACTGTCGCTCAAAGTACCTACGGAGTCGAGCTACAAAAACTGCTCCACAGATTTCAGCTTTTACAGCTTCACCTTTTTGGTCAAGTGGAGTTAGTTTGGCCTTTGCTTCCACAAAGCGGACCTCAGCTCCATGTGCTGTGTTCCATCTGAGGTACATGACAGCTCCATAAGTTTTGTCACTCCCATCTGAGAAGGTGACTGCAACAGGTTGACCTTTCCAGTCAGTTGGTGTCAGACTTCTGGGGAACTTAATCTGGCTTAGGTTGGCATATTCTTCAAAGAGTTTGATGGCTTCCTCTCTGAGTCCAGCCGAGAGTGGTTTGTCCCAGGTCTCATGAGTCATCCTCCCACTAGCAGTTTCTTGGAATGCTTTTCTTACAAGGATTGAACCCATTTGTTTCACTGGGGCAACAAGACCAATTGGGTCATAGAGACTGGCTACTTGACTCATTAATGCTCTCCTGCTCAGTGGATTTGGTGTTGCAGGCCTCACCTCATCTCTGGTAAGATTTTTACCCATCCTCATTTTCTTTCTCTTCTTGGAGAAATTTATTGAGGTCAGCATGTACAGTTCGTCTTCTTCAGTGTCATAGCCTATACCAAGAGCTTTGTTATCTTCATCCCTTAACTGATTTGGGAGGATAATAGTTTTGCTTTGAGTGTTTAGTTTTTTTTGTTGGGTGCCTCCCATGCTCTTTTGCTTCCCACTTTGACCAGACCACACCCAGGGTTTTAGGTAGAAGCCTCCTGCTTTTAGTATTTTTTCTACCCCTTGCGTGATCAAACTTAGTGTCTCAAGGCTGTTGTGGGATGTGAGGATGTCGTCCACATAGCTGTCCTCTTCTAACACTCTGCGTTCTTCTTCCAGGTGAGTAAAGCTTGGTAGCTTTGCAGTTTCTCTCATTGCTAGTTGTGCAATGCATCCAGCTGGTCTGTCACCAATGTTCACTCTGGTGATGGCAAACTCCTCAATGTCGTTCACAGGATAATCTCTCCAGAGAAACCTGTGTAGATGCATTTCACAGTCCTCCAGCCAGACTGAATTATACATCTTTTTGACGTCTCCTAAGGCTGCAAACACACCTTGCCTAAATCGTAGCAGGACAGCCCTGATGGGATTAAGCACATCGGGTCCTTTTAGAAGGATATCATTCATACTAAGTCCTTTGAATTTTTGACTGCTGTTCCACACCAACCGAACAGGAGTTGTTACTGAGTGAGGATTTGGGGCAACCAGGTGACTCACATACCAAACGGGGCCTTTCCAACTTTCTTTCATCTCCTCAGTGAGCTTGATAGCTGCACCCCGTTCCACCATTTCATGAATTTGGTCAGTATATGTTTTCTTCCATTCAGGTTCTTTCCCACCAGGCTGACAGTTGCCACAACGGCACCCTCCACATTTAGGCTCACAGGATGCACCAATGCTCTCCCATCTCCACCATTCGAGGAAGTCACAGGTTGTGGTAACTGTAGTTGTATATAACAGGACTTTTTCTGGGCTCGGGTGCACTGGAAACTCCTTGTATTTCACCACAGCAGTCCGCATTGACCGAGCAAAGTGAGTTTTTGACATGTGTGCTGCCATTTCAACATTCTCAAACAAGCCAGGATGAGTGCCACCTACAGTCTTTCCCAGAGGGCCTTCCCACAAGACAAGGTCTTCAACCACTCTGACCCTTTGAGGGGCAAGTCTCCCCTCACGGTGACTGATGAGTAACTCAACTTCTTTCGGCCTTTTCAGTTCTTCAAGCTCTACTTCTGGGAAGAAGGTTTGAAGTTTTTTTGGTTCAATTTCTTTATGGACTTTGGCAATTTCATCCAGCCCATAACAAACCAGTTCATGCGCTCTCACCTCCCCTGTAGATGTTTGAATGCGGACTCTGAGGAGGTATCTTTTCGTGTTCACCTTCATGGACATTCCACCCACACCATATAACACCAGAATTATTTCCTCGCTGCGCAGTCCTAGACGGTCAGCAGCTTTATTTGTGATGTAATTTGTGTCAGATGCCAGGTCTATAAGTGTTCCAATCTTCTGACCTGCATTAGCTGTTACCTCCATTAGCATCAGAATGACTGGCAGCTCGGACAGTCCATGCCTTTCAAGTAGTTGAGATGGGGCTTCGATTGAGTTGCCTGCTCGGGTATTTCCATTTGTGAATGCCTTCCTGCACCTCTCTGCCATTTCTGGAGACAATTCAGACAAGAATTTTCCTTGGTCAGCTGTCAGTTTGGTCTTGCTTGGACTGCTTTCCTGTGAGACCTCCTCATCCACGCTGGTGTTTTTGGGGCAGAGGAAGTAGTGGTGGTCAGCTGGGCCTCCCTTTTTGCACTCTTTATTCCTGCAGAGGTATGTATCTTTACAACTTCCTCCATCAGAATGCCAGCAGAGACATTTCATGCACGACCCTAATTTCTTCAAAGTGACTTTCTTCTCTGGAACAGTCAGAGCCTTAAACTTTCTACAGAAGAAAAGTTTATTATAATGTCTCTCTTCCCCACACACACCACACACATTTCCAGGCTCACTTTTTGTGGTTTTGGTGGTGGCAAACTTCTTCTCTGGTCTCTTGACTGGGTAATGATACGGCTTATCAACGATCTTCAGTTGCTCCAGCCTCTCCAGTATGCCTTCCTGCTTTTGTAGGAAGTTTAAAAGCATGTCAAAATGGTTGCCCGGCGTTACGTTGTTACTAGGATCCATCATGAACATGAGCCAGTCTCTCTTCACAAAGTCTGGAAGTTTGCTTTCTATTATTTTTATCATTAGTGGGTTTTTAAGTGCACCAGTGTCCCCCAGGTCAGTGAGATCTTTCAGTGCCTTTTCCACCACTTGGATCAAGTCAATTACTTTCCTTGGTTGGTTTCCTTTCACAGGTGGTAATTCCTCCAAATCTTCTAAGATTTCTATTGCTATTAAAGATTTATTCCCATACCTGTTTGAGAGTACTCTGAATATGTCTTCAGCAGAGTTGTAAGTTGACAGTCTTAGTTCCTTTGCTAGTTTTCCATCAATGCTGTCCAGAAGTTGTATTTTCTTTACCTCCATCGATCCAGTTGCCTCTCCTTGCTTTTGCAAGCTTTCCCACTCCTTCTTCCATCTATAATATTCTCGTTTATCACCAGTGAAAATGGGAAGAGATGTGGGTTTCAATTTCACGATTGGGTTTGCAACACCGGGTGTAAGCCATGGTGCTCCACTCCTCCCACTAGTGGTTTCTGTGACCCGACATGTGACAAATTCTGCCTTTCTTAGATCAAGTTTATTTTTCATTGATTTTAAGTTTTTTACTCTTGTACCAAAAGTTTTCCTCTCTTCTACAGGGATCCATCGCTCCCAGACTTGCATGGTTTCAATAGCTTGCTTTACCCTTTCTCCCAAAAGGTTCATGTGGACCTCAAAGCCTTCAACATTTATACTAAAGACAGGCAGGTCGCTTGCTATTTGTCCACTTTCTTCAGCCTCCAGGACAGCTGTTAACACCTCCTGCTGGCCATATCTGGACCACAAATTATCTTGAACAGTCTCTCTTATGAGCTTAAATTTTTCTTCGGCCTCTCTTGCTGTTTTATCAATCTCCTCTTGCTGTTCAATATATGGTTCCTCACCTTTTGTTGTGTCTGCCAGTGATAATAGTCCAGACATATAATTGTCATTTCTTTCTAATAGTTCCTTGAGACATTCAGAAAGTTTCTGAAATTCCTCTATTAGTTCTCCATGAACCATTATATCTGCATTTCTCATGACAATGTTGGCTTGACGAGTGAAAAGGCATTTAGCAATAGTCCGCTCTTTCTTGAGCTGTTTGACTTCTTCTGCCATTCCGTCCTTGCGTCCACAGCACTTGGATTTGCAAAGCCGTTTATCTTTACTCCTTGCTGTTTGCTCGGTTTTCGACTGTCAAGTCTTTTCTCCAACCAGTGCTGATCTGACTTGAAAGATCCA
>NW_023620899.1:0-6079 GCF_014905685.2 Nematolebias whitei
AGTATATATATAAACACTTGTCAGTATAATTTAAGTAAATGATATGTTTAAAATGTGGCAGTAGTGGAACAGTGAATGTGGTTCCGATTACTGAGGTCATGGTGACTACAGTATTAATTTATATTAAGGATGAGTATATTTTCTACTGAGCTTGAACTCAGTTTTTCTCTTTGAAATCATTGTCCACATGTCTGCTGTCAAACTCTGCAGGAACTTTCCGGACCTTGGCTTTGGCCTTTTCCTATATTTTTTTGTGGCCTCAACCATGGCCTTAATAGCCTAAAGGGATGCAAGAAAATGATTATTTCAACACTAGCCATATATTATCTATGTCACCACACCTTTCTGGTAGGAAGAACATGAGCTGCAGAGAGTGGTGAAGGCTGCACAGAAGTCTGTTGGAGTCAGCCTCTCCACCATCACAGACATCTACACCTCTAGATGCAGGAAGAGGGCCACCTGCATCATGAAGGACCCCCACTCACCCAGCACACACACTTTTTGCCCCACTCCCCTCAGGAAGGAGGTTGAGGAGCATTAAGTGTAGAACCACTAGACTGAGGAACAGCTTCTACCCTGAGGCTGTTAGTCGTGAATATCTAACCAGGATAATCACTGTGAAAAATCACATCATGTTGCTGCTGATCTGTTTCATGTTGCTGTGTTCATTCGTGCTCATCTGCTCACAGACTCATGTTGGTGCTGCTGTTCGACGTATTGTTTTTATGTTATTAGTGCTTAGCGTATTTTTAGTTTGTTTTTCTTAGTTCATATCTTAGATCTTATTACTGTTTTTCTTTTACATTTTATTGTTGGATGTAACTGGGACCCTGAGTACACAATCTCATTCCACCACATGTACCACATGTGGTGTGAATAATAAATAAAGAAACTCTGACTTCAAGTTGATCCAATTTTGCAACAAAGTCCCTGAAGCTTTTGTCTTCGACTACGCTTGCCATTTGTCTCTAACAGTCATGGAGACCAAAGCCTCATCCAGCTCCTTCTTTCTGCCCACTGGACATACTTTATACTTTATTGTGATTAAAAAATACAGAACTCAACATGTGCAATGAGTGTTCTCGTGTCTTCATTTTGTGATACGAGTTGGATATTGGTAATGTCATTATCACGGTTGCTTGACAAATCATATATACCTTGCTGTATCCTGCAATATTTTCCTCATTATATTCATGACAAACAGGAAAATACTGCAGCATGGATGATGTGATCTTGTACACCAGTTCCTTTGACCACAACAAACACCTCAACTTGGAGTGGGAAAAAAAACCTGATATGTGAATATAACAATGAGAGCAATAACAGTAATAACTTGAATTTGTAATGCACTTTACAACTGCATTCTACATATTGTTGCATTCTACATACCTCAAAAATCCCCAAAATACATGAGAAAAATAATATAAGAACTAAGGAAAGATTTCAGTCCTTTTAAAAAGGCATTTTACAGAAAAATGGTCACAGATTTCATTATTTAACAGGCAAAAAACAATATTCTGTGTCGTTCCTTTCCGGACAGAATCTCAAAGTATTGCCACACAGGTGAACCCCTTTCCTTTTCAGACTCCATGGACACAAGCTCCTCTGTAAGAAGGTGGTGAAATGTCAGAATCAGAATCAGTTTATTATTGCCATGTCAATGAACGAGGTTCACAAACTAGGAATTTGCTTCGACATAAGGTGCGAATAGTAATAAAGTAAAATAAAGTAAAAATAAAGTAAAGATGAAGTAAAAATGAGAACATTACATAAGACATAAGACCTGTGTACACCCACAAATAAAGTAAAATTAAAAACATAGCATAACCATATGTACACCCATACAATAGAAAACAATAAAAAAGCTTTGAAAACAGTACAGATGGAGTATTCAATTATAATACAGATGTAATGTGACCAAAGCAGAAATTATGAGGTAGCATTATGAGTGTTCAGGAGTCCAACAGCAGAGGGGAAGAAACTGTTCTTATGGCGGGAGGTTCTGGTCCGAATGGACCGAAGCCTCCTGCCTGAGGGGAGTGGTTCAAACAGTCCGTGTGCAGGGTGAGCAGGGTCAGCTGTGATCCGACCTGCTCGCCTCACAGTCCTGGAGACGTACAGGTCGTGGAGGGATGGAAGGCTGCAGCCTATCACCTTCTCAGCTGAGCGCACAACGCGCTGCAGTCTCAGTCTGTCCCTGGCAGTGGCCCCGGCGTACCACACCGTGATGGAGGAGCTGAGGATGGACTCGATGATGGCCGTGTAGAACTGCACCATCAGCTTGGCCGGCAGCTTGGCCTTCTTCAGCTGTCGCAGGAAGTACAGTCTCTGCTGGGCCTTCTTGATGAGGGAGCTGATGGTTGGCTCCCACTTGAGGTCCTGGGTGATGGTGGTGCCGAGGAACCGATGAGTTTGCAGTGGTGATGGGGGTATCATTACAGGTGAGGGGGGGGCAGAGGGGCTGTGGCTTTCCTGAAATCCACAATCATCTCCACTGTCTTCTGGGCATTGAGTTCCAGGTTGTTGCTGCTGCACCAGGTCACCAGCCAGTCCACCTTCCTCCTGTATGCAGACTCATCACCGTCTGAGATGAGCCCGATGAGGGTGGTGTCATCTGCAAACTTAATAAGTTTCACAGAGTCATGGCTGGAGGTGCAGCAGTTGGTGTACAGGGAGAAAAGCAGGGGGGAAAGCACACAGCCCTGTGGAGATCCTGTGCTTACAGTCCGAGTGTCCGAGACAGCTCTCCCCAGCCGCACGCACTGACTCCGGTCTGTCAGGAAGTCTGTGATCCACCTGCAGGTGGAGTCAGGTACATGGAGCAGGGAGAGCTTGTCTTGGAGCAGAGCAGGGAGGATGGTGTTAAATGCGGAGCTGAAGTCCACGAACAGGATCCTGGCGTAGGTTCCTGGGGAGTCCAGGTGCTGCAGAATGAAGTGAAGAGCCAGGTTTATTGCGTCATCTACAGACCTGTTGGCCCTGTAGGCAAACTGCAGGGGGTCCAGGAGGAGGTTGGTGATGGACTTGAGGTGAGATGAAACCAAGCGTTCAAAGGTTTTCATGACTACAGACGTGAGAGCTACAGGTCTGTAGTCATTTGGTCCTGTGACACGTGGCTTCTTGGGGACAGGGACGATGATGGAGGACTTGAAACAGGCTGGGATGTGGCATGACTCCAGAGAAGAGTTGAAGATCCCTGTGAAGACCGGAGCCAACTCTCCAGCACAATGTCTCAGTGTGGAGGGTGACACAAGGTCTGGGCCTGCAGCCTTATGTGTATTCAGCCTTTTAAAAAGCCTCCTTACTTCATCCTCTTGTACAGAGATAGCAGGGGGTTGTCGGGGGCAGTCCCAAGCGGTTAAATTAGTTGGGCTGGGGTTGGTGTGGAGGATGGAGGAATGTGAGTCCATGACTTCAAAGCGTGAATAGAAGTCGTTCAGATCGTTTGCCAGTTTGAGATTGTCTGTAGAATGAGGTGCTCTGGGCTTGTAGTTAGTTATCTCTTTCAGCCCCCTCCAGACAGAGGCAGAGTCGTTTGCAGAGAACTGTTGTTCCAGCCGTGCATTGTACCTGGATTTAGCCTTCGACACCTCCCTGCTAAATCCATACTTCGCACGTCTGTAGTTGTCTCTGTCCCCCTCTCTGAAAGCAGCCTCCTTCTGCTGACGAAGCTGTCTTAGTTTGGATGTGAACCAGGGTTTGTCATTATTGAAAATGACTCTGGAGCATGATGGGATGATGCTGTCCTCACAGAAATGTATATATGACGTCACAGTGTTTGTGTATTCGTCTAGACTGTCTGTAGAAGCCCTGAACAGGTCCCAGTCTGTGGTGTCCAAACACGTGCGTAGCTCCTCCACAGCTTCACTGGTCCACTTTTTGGATGTCCTCACCACAGGTTTTGAGAGCTTCAGTCTCTGTCTGTATGCAGGTATGAGGTGAATCATCTCATGATCTGAGAGACCCAGGGCAGCACGAGGCACAGCACGATAAGCACCGCTCACTGTGGTGTAACAGTGATCCAGCGTGTTTCCTTCTCTTGTCGGGCATTTAATAAACTGTTTATATTTAGGTAGTTCATGCCTGAGGTTTGCTTTGTGAAAATCTCCAAGGATGATAACAAGGGAGTCCGGAAAAGTTCGCTCTACATTCGTGATCTGGTCCGCGAGTGCGCGCTCAGCCTCGTGCACGTCCGCGCACGGTGGGATGTAAACAGCGGCCAGAATAAATGAAGTAAACTCACGTGGAGAGTAGAACGGTTTGCAGTTTATGAAGAGATATTCCAGAGAAGGAGAGCAGTGCTGGGAGATCACTGTCACGTCGGAGCACCAGGCGTTGTTGATAAAAAAAGAGAGACTCCTCCGCCTTTCTTCTTTCCTTTTATTTCATTTCATTTTATTGTAGAGGGAACGGACGTTGGAGAGAAATATCCCAGGTAAAGGCGTGCGTGTACCGCGCCTCCGGAGACGCACGAGCGCTCCAGCTCTTCTGCCCCTCCTGCGAAGTCTCACTCTTTTGGCCAAAAAGTGCACAAGTTCTGCAGCAGGCACTAAAAAAACTGGAGTAATGTCCTCATGGGTTGTAATTCTGATGTTTAGTAGCTCCTCGTGAGCATGCAGACACATGATTAAAGCACAAAAACAGAAAAAACAGAGCGCACCAGAATGCCAAGGCGACCGTACATGGCGCCATCTTGGATAAATATTATAATAAATATGTGAGAAGCAAGACAAGAGTTTAATTTAATAGGAAATCTAAACACCATCAGAAATTACAGCAATATCCAGACAGCACTCTTTAGATTCTTAAGTGAAACACTGCTAAGGAGAAAAATCTAATGACAGGGTAATAGTTTAACGTTGGACACTCTTGTACAGTAGGTGGTGGTAAGCATGTCAAAGCTATTAGCAATATGCAATAAACCAAGAGAAGAAGAATCAACTCCTGAAGACTGATACTGTTTTAGAGTCAGAGAGCAGCAGCTGTGTGTCATTAACTCATTAAGCTCTGATTGGTTAGGACTGTCCTCTCCAACATTTATAAACACTCATCATTGCCTTACTCATCACTGCTGGGTGCCATCATGGAGACTGCTGGGTTCATCTTCAGGTAATTAATGGTTCCTGTCAAACGTTTTGTTTCATGGTTAAAGAGGAAAAGTAATTAACTTTTTTTAATGTTTTTTTTTTTTAAATTTTGTTAGACTGGCCCTGTTTGCCTTGCTGATTCTGCCTGCCCATGGCTATCCAGTTAAAGGTGGCTTCTGACTTTTTTATTTTTTTTATTTTTATTTTTTTAAACAAACAAAATGTGAAGTGAAATGTCACCTAAACAGACTTGTTTTTTCAATTCCAGGGTTCAAACCCTATGAACAGGGCAGCAGTGACTCTGATTATTATGCCCCTCACCATGGTGGTGTGGGTGGCTATACTGCACCAATGTCTTACAGTGCTTCCAGAGATGTCTCTAGGCCAATGCAAGGTCCCAGCCCCTCCCAGTATGGCTACAGAAACCCAGCATATGGCAGTGTGAGCTCTATGTCTGGGGCAGAATACCCTGGTGCTGTCTTCATGCCTGTTGGCTATCCCAGTTCATCACAGACTGAAGCTGCCCAGCCTAGTCCACCTGGTAATATCTTAATGCACTACTGAATGTTGTAATTTTTTTTTTTCTCTCTAATAATTCCTCTTTGCTACAGAAACGAAGTGGTCTGTGGCACCTAAAATCTTCTCTGAAGAGGGATTGGCCAACACTGAGGCTGTCGGCTCCAGTAACTTTGTCCCAGCTCCCCCTCCTCCTGCACCTTCTGGTCCTGTCCTCCAGTCTGGAGAGACTTCCAATGTTGTGAAGGAAGCTGAACTTGGCAACTACCAGCATGAAACTGAGGAACTTGGCTACCCATCTGACCATATGGGGCCTGGATTTTCAAGTTACCCTTTTGCAAGCCCATTTCTGCCAGTTATTGGTGGGTTTGGGGGTTACCCTGGTTTGTACCCTTATTCTTATCCAGCATTTGACTTCAGGCTGCTGTATGGTCTGTACCCTCCTGGCACCTACACCACCTTCAGCAAAAACCATG
>NW_023620900.1:0-6079 GCF_014905685.2 Nematolebias whitei
TACAGTCCCAACAGGTTTTTGTGATATTGAATTCTTGATTCTGACATAACAATGAATATTTGATACATTTTGCAGTCCATCTAATTGTTTCAAACCCCTGATGGATATGTAAAAATAAAACAGTTCAGTCATGAACAGCCTGACTTTCTATGACTCGTTTAACTCAGAATGTTGTTTCTGTGAATTCAGCCTGAGCTCTAAAGAGATAAGCTAATTAGCCAAAATATCAACGTACATCAAAGCGCACTGCTCCTAATCGAGCTATTTGTTTTAACAAGTTTTATGTTTGTGTATGTTTTTCACTGGAGGAGATGTAGGAAATCAGAAAATGTGTAAATAGTAAAAATGATTTTCAATACCAACTGTACAGTAATACTCTAAACAGTTATTTATTACAAGGGACGTCCATACATTAAATTGTCACCCGACAGTGTGTTGCTGCTAATTTCGTGCTTTTTGTGCGACTGTTCTGTCTCAATTTATACGTAAGTGTTGAATAAATGGTAACCTTTCAGCTTTTGATTTTTAACCTTTAACCAGGTGATAGCCGAGGGAACAGGTTTCAAATTATACCAGAAAGTTGTCAAACATCGTAAACAGCTTTGAACTCGTTCCACAGTTTTTGTTATTTCAACGATTCGTGCATCGAAACTTTCACTTCATTCAGTTCACGACTGTACTGATCTGTGGTATTTGTCCAATCTGTTTGAAATATTTAGCTTTGTCGGCCATCTTTTTTTCTCTGTGAAAAAGAACGGAGCTCTTCACGTCTTTCAAACCCTTCAGCTGTTTACAACCTTTTACTGTTCATTTCACCTTTAGTTCCACTTCATTCAGCTTTTTAAGCTCCACTTGTTTTTTTTTTTTCTGCTAATTTATGCTTCTTTCAGATAATTTCAGGAAATGCTATTTTTCTTCTAATCTCATATTTTGGATACAGTTAAGCAAATTTATGTATTGTTTTAATTTCTGCCTTTTTTGGGGGGAGGGGGGGGGTTCAGCTACTTTCAGATGATTTTCTGCTACTTTTAGATATTTTGTGCTCTGTTAAGCTTTTTCTTCTAATTTAAGCTTTTCTGTAAATGTTTGCTCCTTTCTGCTAATCCAGACATTTTACACTTGTTTTGTTGTTGATGCTAATTTCAGCATGTTTCTGCTTCTTTTAGCTTTGGTTCTGCTTATTTCAGCTATTTTTTTTTATCTACTCAGACTTTTTAGAGAAATTTTAGCATTTAGTTTTTTTTTAAGCTTCTTCTTTCTATTTTTGAGCTGCTGCAGTTTTTCAAGTAAACTTTAGTTTGTTCAGCAGCTTTCAGCAAAATCCTTCAGCAAGAGGCGTTCACTCTGCATTTTCACAGGAAATGCAGTTTCAAATCTCTGTTAGTATATTAATGCTCCCATAAATTGTGGCGTCACTTTTTTAATTCCCTACAATTGGTATATTTGTTTATATAAATGTTTATATATAATTTGTATATTTATTAGTGCTATGGACTTAAAACTAGAAAAAGTTGTACAATATATACTTGTTTTAGTTTGAGTTCATTATCCATCCATCCATCCATCCATTTTCTTCCACTTATCCGGGGTCGGGTCGCAGGGGTATCAGCCTAAGTAGGGAGGCCCAGACTTCCCTCTCCCCAGCCACTTGGTCCAACTCCTCCGGGGGAATCCCAAGGCGTTCCCAGGCCAGCTGAGAAACATAGTCCCTCCAGCGTGTCCTGGGTCTTCCTCTGGGTCTCCTCCCGGTGGGACGTGTCCAGAACACCTCACCAGGGAGGCGTCCAGGAGGCATCCTAAACAGATGCCTGAGCCACCTCAACTGGCTCCTCTCGACGTGGAGAAGCAGCGGCTCTACTCTGAGTCCCTCCTGGATGATTGGGCTTCTCACCCTTTCTCTAAGGGAGAGCCCAGACACCCTGCAGAGAAAACTCATTTTGGCCGCTTGTATCCGAGATCTCGTTCTTTCGGTCACAACACAAAGCTCATGACCATAGATGAGGGTGGGAACGTAGATCGATCGGTAAATTGAGAGCTTCGCCTTTTGACTCAGTTCTCTCTTCACCATGACAGACCTGTACAGCGCCTGCTTCATTGCAGATGCTGCACCTATCTGCCTATCGATCTCACGCTCCATTTTTCCCTCATTTGTGAACAAGACCCCAAGATACTTGAACTCCTCCACTTGGGGTAGGACCTCCTCACTGACCCGGAGAGGGCACTCTACCCTTTTCCGGCTCAAGACCATGGCCTCGAATTTGGAGGAACTGATCCTCATCCCGGCCGCGTTGCACTCGGCTGTGAACCGCTCCAGCGAAAGCTGTAGATCACAATCTGATTAAGCCAATAAGACCACATCATCTGCAAAAAGCAGAGACGCAATCCTAAGGCCACCAAAATGGATCCCCTCAACACCTTGGCTGTGCCTAGAAATTCTGTCCATAAAAGTTATGAACAGAATCGGTGACAAAGAGCAACCTTGACGGAGTCCAACTCTCACCGGGAACAAGCCCGACTTACTGCCGGCAATGCGGACCAGTCTCTGACACCGGTCATACAGGGACCTAACAGCCCGTATCAAAGGGCCCGGTACCCCATACTCCCAGAGTACCCCCCACAGAGTTCACCGAGGAATGCAGTCGAACGCCTTCTCCAAGTCCACAAAGCACATGTAGACCGGTTGGGCAAACTCCCACGCACCCTCCAGGACCCTGCTGAGAGTGTAGAGCTGGTCCAGTGTTCCACGACCAGGACAAAAACTGCACTGCTCCTCCTGAATCTGAGGTTCGACTATCCGACGGACCCTCCTCTCCAGAACCCCCCGAATAGACCTTACCAGGGAGGCTTAAGAGCGTGATCCCCCTGTAGTTGGAACACACTCTACGGTCCCCCTTTTTGAATAGGGTTTTATTTTTAGTTCATTATGTGTCTGTTTATTAACTCTTACAGCTAAAAAGGCTAATTTACAAATGCAGAGCTCCCCACCGGTTTGATTATAACAGTTTTTTTTTTTTACCTGACAATCAATTATTATTATTATTTCCTGATGCATGCTATTATTATTATTATTGTGTAATTCCATTCAAACCCCATTTTCTTGAGATAACTAATACAACAGGAGGTTGGTAAGGATTGCTTTTGTCTGTGCTTAACAGAAAAATCGAGATTATTAGGAGTAGTTAGACTAATTAGCTCATGTATTTGTCTAAACTAAAATAAACGCAAAAGTTCCCACCAACAAAATGTTCCTCGATTACAGATTCTACACATTGGCATGCAGATATCTGTTGGAAGACATGAGGTAATTCCTTAATCTCATTGTAATAAAATTCTAATTTAAATAACACTTAAGCCGCATGTTTAACAGGAACTGTCACCTGGGGACTTCATGGATCTGACTCTGGTTTTATTAGATTATTAAATACTGTAAATCAACTAAAAGGGCTGTTTAATTGCAATATTGGACATAAAGGATTACTGCATTAATTTGAATACATGCCCTTCTCTGTCTGGCATTTAAATTTATCAGAGACAGGCATTCCCATATGTAAAATTATTAAATAATCTTTAAGCACATTCTCTCAGAAAGTCTGTAAATGTAGCAGCAGAGCCTAATATGCATTAACAGAGCCTTAGGATGTGAAAAAGGAACAATAAATAGACGAGTCTCTGCCAGAAAACCATATAAAGGAGCGTTAGGGAGATGATTATAACCACATGATGTTTAATCTCAACTAAAAACCAGAGCAGCCAGTTGTGTTCAGCACAGAAGGACAACAGAAAGATAAATAAGTCCCCTCCGAGACGTCGGCACACAGATTTATTTATGTATTTAATTTGTGTTTGTCTTAAGGAGGCCCTTGGCAGCGACGCAGTGGGGAGCTAGGACCCTGCAGAGGACAGCCGGGGAACACTTTAAATTAGTAGCAGACTTCCTCCAGCTCTGTCTCAGTGTCTGCCTCCCAACAAAACAAGACGAACCAACGGGAGAGGGGAGAACAGACACAGACGAGTCTGGAAATGGTTTTGAAGCCACATCTTGTAGGAAATCCTGAAGCAAGTTAACAAGGGGCGCTGAAACCACGAGGGCTGAACCCCCCCTCCCTGCAGTCAGTGTGAGTTGGTGGAACAGAAAGCACAACGCTGTTGTTAAACAAATGGAGGACTAGCATTCACTGAAGAGATGCTTGTTGGCTGCCAGCTCTTCGAGCTTTGAGCTAAAATCAGATCGTGCAACGAGTTATCGCCATTTTGGTCAAACCTTGACAACAAAGTGACATCATATCCTGTTCAGTCTGCTGGTGCCTCCTCTCAGACACTATCACACCAACATTTAGTTAAAAGACTGAGCTGGAGCCATTTTTGTCTTCTGTAAGTTGGCTGTGGCCACCATCTTGAATTTGACAAATTTCAGCTCTATGTGCAAAATAGCTGCGTTAAAGCCATCTAAATGTAGCTTTGGTGGCCATCTTAGGGGCGGCTGTAGCTGAGTGGTTAGAGAGTTGGGGGTTCGATTCCACCAGCAGACACATGTTGAAGTGTCCCTGAACAAGACACTGAACCCCTCACTGCCTCCAATGTGTGTCCCCATCAGTGTATGAATGTGATAAAGTACTGATTAGTCTTTGTATAGATATACAGTAGACCCTTGTTTATCGCGGGGGGTTGGGACCCCCCCCCCCCCCAGGCAATAAGTGGGAAATCACAAGGTAGGGATACAGTAGTTCAAGTTCAAGTAAACTTTATTGTCATTACCATCTCATGTGCTGCATGAGATGGATCAAAATTATGTACACAAGTAGTAGTAGTAGTAGTAAATAGTAGTTTATTTTAGTATTTATATACAGGTATATATTAAGGTGTTTTCAACCCTTCCCACATGCTTGCAATGTCCCTAATACTTTTCTAAACTCTAAATGCTCTAAAAGAGCACAGCATGTCATGATCTCCACCTCTGCCACCGGTCAGCGCTCTCGGACACGCCCACTTCTTCGCTACACAGCTTCGCCTGCAGCTGTGGGCTGCACAAAGGTGCAGCAGGTGCTAAATAATTTTAAATAATTTTTAATTAAAACAATCCATGCTGATGGTGCAGCTCATCCATCAATCAGCCAATCATGTGTCGTGTCCAATCTTATTTTGAGAAACCGTGATAGAGCGAGTCCACAAAAGTCAAACTGTGAAATAGGGAGGGCCTACTGTAGTAGAGGGCTGTATGAATGGGTAAATGAGGACACAGATTGTATTGTAAAGTGCTTTGAGTATCCATAACATAGAAAGGTGTTATATAATTACAGTCCATTTACCATCTTGATTTTTTTTTTAATTATTTATGGGGCATTGCATTCAGCTACCACCACACTAAATTTCAGCTTAATATCTCTAAAAATGACTGATTTACAGTATTTTTCCTTTTTAGCTCAAATAGCCATCTTGGATATTTAATTTGCAGCCACAGTCTTTGAAAAATGACTAATAAAAATGTCGTTTTTGCTTGCAAATTACGTCGCCATGGTAATTCGAAATGCCAATAAAGTAAGAGCGCACATCACGGCGCCGAGCCGGTTGTTGTGAAACAACATTTATAGTACAAGTTGTGGTTTGGGATGAGTAAGACAAAGTTAAGAAACCCTTGTCAGGTGGATAATAATAGGTGCTGCCTCATACTAGGAAGTCCCCAATGACAAAGTTTTGGGTGAATGTAGCATGCAATGATTAGTACTCAACAACTAATTAAAGCCAAAAATCTGTAGTTAATTGTGTTATAGTCATTTTTGTGTTTATTAAGGTTAATTACCCATGGCAGACATCTTTAATCAAACTGACTCCGAAAGTTAAACATTATGATTGTAACTAACTGTGAGAGTTTTATTAAAATCCGCTCAATAGTTAACGCAACATTTTGTTGATGAGCACGCAGACATGAACAAACACCACCCGCTTTTTTGCCTTTTGGGCAGTAAACGTGAAAAATCAAACGTTACAACATCCCCGGAAAAGTGTTGAAGGAATGTGCTGATCAGCTCTGTGAAGTGCTGGCAGACATCTTTAACACCTCACTTACCCTGGAGACAGTTCC
>NW_023620901.1:0-6079 GCF_014905685.2 Nematolebias whitei
GTCTCTGAATATCTGTAACCCATGTTGTGTCAAATAAATCTTTTATACGAAGGGCGACGCCTCCGCCGTTTTGAACACGACGTGGTATTCTATCCACAACAAAATGGTGACACCCGACGTGCGGCGAGGTGATGCGGCCTACACTGAATTGGATCGAGGTGGCTTGCGGTGCACACAGAGAGAGGAACTGGGCCCATTACTTTCAGGTAAGCTGGTTAACTGTTTGGACCTTAAGGTCCGGAGTTTCTGGCTTTTCGGCTGTAAACTAAATTAAAACTAAATTCAACTTCCTCTGTTCGTGTGCATGCGGCCATCTCCGGAAAATAAAGATGGTTTTATTTAAGATAACTCCCGGTAATTCGTGTTAATTCTGACGAGATAGATTACGATATTCAGACGGTTTTAGCGCCGAACGCTTACTTAGACATTTTTAGGTAGTTTTCACAAGTTTGTGGACTTGTGCCGGTGGACGGCGGAAGGCCTGCCGGAAGTCACGTGGGTGACAACGTTTTCTCTCAAAATTCAGCGGGATTGGCCATCCAAAACTTTAGTCTGACGAGACTAAGGTCCAAAGTTTTTCACAAATGTCTGCGGGGGCTGAGGGTCGGGACTCCTCTGGCCAGTGTTGACTGCCGCCTAAATTGGACCCCATTATTACTTTAGCTTTGAGAGAAAATTAGTGAAATAGCATAGAGTGTTTACCAAATTTCATGTGATCGGGGATCGCATTAGTTTTAGGACGTTGTAATGACTTTGTTTGCGCTGTGTTTTGGATGTCGTGTGAACGCTTCAAGGGGGACGCATTGGGAGAGACGTATCAAAAAAAAAGAGAGAGAGGGGGGAGTGAGCTGTGTGTGGGCGGAAGCTCAGGGTTACTTTTCTCTTTTTTCTGTGTGTCGGAGAAAGTCTGCTTGGAGCCTGTGTGTGGTAAAGCACTCGTGAGGGGGAAGGGAGCGTTTCTTTGTTCCAATCGCACGAGGAGGTGAAGGTTTATGCGTGTTTTGTTTTGTCTTCGTTTCTGCGTCAGAGGTGTCTTGTGTGATCGGTGCTTCCGTATCCTGACCGGAAGGGGGCGCTGCTGTGAGGCAAGGACGGGTCTGGCCGCTGGGTTGTTCCGTACCAGACTTGTGTTTGTTTCATTAAGGCTGCGGCCAGGAGTGAATGACAATAACATATTTGAATGCCTGGGTGTGTGAATGTTGTTATCAGGTGTGGAACTCATAAATGTGGTACAGGTGAAGCCTGTGGAAAATCTATAGGATCATATCAGAGGAAAATTGGACAACTTATAGGGAGTATCAAAATGAAAAGGAGGTAATTAGTTTGAGATCGGGGGCCACTTAGCACAAACAAGCGGAAATGAGCTTTATGTACCAAAATTAAGGGGGTAGAGCTTGATTTTTAATGATTTAGGCTGTACAAGTTGGATTAATTTAAAAATATGGCTGATTGGCGTGTCACAGCTAAATGGTATCTGATATGGGAACAGGGATAGCTGAAGATCTTTCAAATATTTGCTGATAGCCGTCTGAGGCCAGACAGAAACGGAGATAGGAGCACACACAAGGTTAAACGAAACAATTTTCTGTATGATAGGAAGGAGGCAGTGAACTCTGAAACAGAGGATGGTTTGAATCTCAAGGAAAGAGGGGACATCACGTGTACGAGCTGTAATTAACCAGGAGATGGAGTCAGAGTGAGTCAGCTGGAGAAGGTTGAATCATCTTGGAGTCAGCTTAGACAGTAGAGGGTTGAGATGTCAAAGCGAATGAGTGGAAGAGAAATATTGTAGAGGTGGTCTTGGTGGTACTGAACAAATTAGATTAACTTTCTTCTTGGAATTGACAATAAACTCAGGTTTTAAACTCAACTGCAAAACAACAGAATAAAATGAGTAATGGACAAAATCCTTGACACTTGTAAAATATAGAATTTTATTCTGGTCAAACAATACCTTACCGGACTCAAATTGAAAAGGTTAAATACGTTAGGAAATTAAACTCAAATTGAAAAAATTAGATTGAATTATACAGCCATAACTAAACTCAAATTGTAAATACTTGGGTTAAATAAATCAATCTTAATTGTACTCGAATTGAAAAACTTCAGTTTAAGTAATCAGTCCACATGAGTTGATCACATATTGGAAATGTTTAGCATTTAGGAGCTGTTTCCTTCTAAGAGCTGCAGGGACTAGGTTATTTATGGGACGACGACAATTCTAGTGGGTAAACGCCATGATTTTAACTTTATTATTTGAGACTTCACACAGGTCCTGGGAGTGCAAAAGGACAACAGAGAGGTGTACATGGTGAGTTTAAGAAGTTGTACTTTGTGAACAAAGGGCATGTACACGTTTTTGTGCAGTGATAATGGACTCTGTGATGTCTTGAGGAGTATACATGGTCTTAATTGATTTGTATTAAAAGTATCTTGTTTGTGATACAGTGAAAAAGCATAGTTATGAGAAGAGATGATTTGCAGATTGGTTATATAACAATAAGTGATTACATATTAACATGCTGCCTAAATTTACAAGGTCTGGACGATAATGTGGCCCTGGGAGTGGACTTCACTGTCAGGTGATGTGTCAACACACATACTCTACGAGATGGAGGACATTGTTTGGAGGGGAATATTTTATGCAGTAGGAGTAAAGAATTGGTTTGTGCAGTGTTTAATGAAAGCTTTCACTCTTGTGTAATTGAGCAGTTAAAACATCTATTGTACAATCCAGGACACCAGAATGACTCCGTTGGGGTAAACGCTGTGGTTCCAGAATAAAACTTGCTAACTAACGATTAATGTGGATAACAGATGAAGGTTGAATCTGGTTTTAATAATTTGATTATTTTTTTTTTCTTCTCTGCAGCTGGAGATGACAGAACTTTGGAGTGGGAAGATGAGTCTAATTACGCCCACAAAACATAGAAGGTAGCATTTAACTGCATACAGCATCCATCTGAGTTTTGATCAGGACTCTCGAGTGCCGGGGGCCGGATCGGATACAAATGTGTTCAGGTGGGCGCTGACGTTGGGTCTGTGAAACTGACCAATGGGACGGTTCAAATAAGTTGTCAGTCGAGCACAACTGACAAAACAACAAAGAACTTTTCAGCCAAGTAACGTGACTTTTCAAAGATCTAACAGTCCAAGAGCGAACTGAACTAACTGTCCAGAGGGGGTGATGGAGTTTGTACACAGCAAGAACATCCAGTCAAGTCTTGCTGTATGCTGAGATATGAACTGCTGCACAAAGCTGAGCTGGTCTCCAAACAGACGGAGACGAATCTGGGGATATAAAGGCTGAACGAAGAACTGGTGGTCACTCTGCCCAAGGTCACTAACATCAACTGCAGCCGGACGGATGTGTCAACCCCACATTTGGTCTGTGATGGTCATCTAAGCACTTTGGGGTCGTGATCAAAAACTGCAGCTGGCTTTGATAATAATCACTCACATAGACTCATTTTAAAACAGGTGACACAACATGACACAGACGTACGGAGGTGGGAGTGCTAGACGATTCACCTGCTCCAACTGCTCTGAGATGGAAATTGTTTTATTACCTCAAATGTTCCACACCCCTGAACAAAATATTGATTTTAACTTTCCGTTTATACAGGTCAGGAAGTCTCATTCAGGAGAAACCTGAGACCTGATTTGGATGCAGTTCACTAATGTTTTCTAAAATAACACTGGATGATTGTCTTTGCCTTGAAGGGGCTAATTTTGGTGGGTCTGGTTTGATACAAGAGAAGAAATTTATTTAGTGATTAACTTTTGCTAATTTATAGGAGAGCTTGGGTTGTGGTTGGGTAATTGTTTGCAAAACCTGGGTTGAATAACAGTAGTGGGAAGTTTAAAACTACACCATATTTTTAGTTCTGTAACTAATACTCAATCTGAGTGTTAGTGGATTGCAGACGGTAATGCTTCAGATTTGAAACAATGCCGTTTCAAAAAGGGGGGAGGTGTGTAGGCAGCTCTGAGCAGGGAACAGTTCATACAATGTTTAGATCGTTACAAATTATACAAAAATAACTTCTTCTGAGGCGATTAAAAGATCATATCATGTAGGGTAATCACATTGACATTGGGAAATGAATAAATCAGAAACCTACATAACGACATTGCACTTGTATATATGTATATCAGTTTAACAGAAGTATCTTTTTCTCTTTGTTGTAATGTGTACAGATTCCAGAAAGGGGGACGCCCCTAGCCTGAGGTGGATTTGAGCAAATGTTAAAGGGAAATGGGGTGGTGTGATAATTTTAAACACAACTGACTTGACTGGACTGGACTGGACTTATAGTTTAATTGGGCGAATAAGAAAAGGTTTCATGAACAAAGGATTTTAACCATTTTTTCCTCGTTCTCTTTCTCTTTTATTTTTTCCCCTTTCTGTCCGTTTCTTCCTTGTTATTTCTTCCCTTCTCTAGCACAGACAGGTACCTGGATGGAAGATTATATACTTTTTTCTCTCACAGTTTTGTATGTCAGTTGGTTAAACTTTTAAGTTTATATTGTATTTTGATTGATGCTGTTGGCGCAAGCGATTTAATGAAGTTTCTTCCACAGGCTCCAGGAAGAGGGGCCGGCGTGGATGATTATTATTATTGTTATTGTATTGTGTATGTTTAATTTTAATTGTAGGTAGACCGGTTGACGACGAAGGCTTGTAAGGGTGACAGATGGGATGAGAGCACACAGGTATACCTTGAGAAGTCCAGTATGTAACACAATTCAGCTTCAAGTGAACAGATGCATGTATGAATAGCATTCTATTTTAGTTTTACTAATTCTGTTTTAGGATAACATTACAGTTTAATAATACACCTATCAGTAGCAATAATACCCATCAGGGTGTCCAATAATTCAGAAATAGGTTTTATTCACTACAGAAGTAACCACAGTCAGTTTTCCAGGCCCAAAGGCCATGCAGGGTGTTTTAACAATTCGCAAGCTTTGGTGTCCAGCTTTTCTCATCAGGAGGGAGGAACTCTGACCGAGGAGACAAACTCACATCAGACTGAGTCCTGCTGAAAAGAGGGACAGGACAAGACCCCACCAGGTGGTGGACAGAACATCATATGTCATCGGTCCCCAGAAGGAGAGTGGCACCTGTACGACCCCACCAGGGCACCCCTGCAGAGGAGAGGAATCGATCGCTGGTCCAGATGGAGGATGATCTGAAGACAGCTCCTCACTACACCTGGAGGAGGTGACAGGACCTTCGTGGGAGCTCATTCTTTGCCCCTTTGTTCTGGTTGGAAAAAGGCAGTAGCAAACATCGGAGAAGAAGTCTCCGCTCTGCCTGAAGTCGGTCGGGTGGATCGGGTAAGGACGGAAGATTACCAGCCCTGACCGTGAAGAACAGAAGACGCGTCAAACTGATTTTAGTTTTGTCCCAATACACACACGTCATGTAGAATGTTTAATCAAACTGATACGGTTCTGAGGACTTTACATGAAGATAACTCCGCGGGCCGAATCCCGCCGAGCACCAAAGGACCCTTGTGGACGAACAAGGGCTCCCACCGCAAGCTCAAGAACTGAAGACCTGCTAGATAGAAATGTTTAAATTAAGGGTGTTGGCTTTTCCTGTTTAATATGAGTGTTTTGTCTTACCTTTCAGTCATTCTGAAAAACAACCGGAGAAGGGTTGTGGATTCAATTGGAAACTTAACTATACATTTAACTTGACTATAAACTTAACTATTCATTAACTTAAATATTCAAATATTTTACTCCATTCAATTGGGCATTTAATCATTCTAAAATACCACGAGGTATTTTAAAGGTGGTTTAAAATAGAGTTTCACTTATTTATCTTTCTCTAGGAGGGGTGTTGCTGCTTTTTTGTATTTTTATAAAGGTTTATGTGTGTGGTACTTTTCACAGGTGTTGGATCAGGGGTCTGGTCCAGGACCCCTGGGGAGTGCAGTAAGTTTGCGTCACATCCATATTGATAAATAAATCCATAAAGAGGGTGAACTCCCATGAATATGGGAGTTCAAAAGAGGGAATGTTGGATTTAATATTTTATACCTTTCTATAATTCCTATCAAGCACT
>NW_023620902.1:0-6077 GCF_014905685.2 Nematolebias whitei
CATTATAGTTATAATTTTTTTAATACTATCCATTGAAATAAACATGAATTGACTTGTTTTCAACTTATTTACCATAATTTCCTTCTATAAGCCGCTACTTTTGTCTCACACTTTGCACCCCGTGGTTTATTTGCAGAAACGTTTATTTGTTTTTTTAAACAAAAAAAAATTAAATAAATAAAATATGTATTTTTTTTCCATCATTTTCAAAATTTGTATTTTATTTTGAAGGACTTCCTGCCGTCTCTCGGTAGCTTCCTGCCAGTGACTAATATGTTCCTTTGACAGAGCTGGGTGCTCGTGGCTTCCAGCACCCTGACCCTCATGGGGGCTGGTGTTTGTGACACAGAGAGAATGCCCTCAGGGAATCAGATGTAACTCCACCCACTCTGTCATCATGTGACCAGAAGTCTAACCTGAATGACCCATAGATATCATATAAACACTAGATCCCTCATTGGCTGCTGCGGCGCAGGAAATTCGGCCGCCATCTTGGAGCGGTCGTCCTTATCTGGTTAAAGCAGAAGATGTCTCAGCACTTCGCAGCTTATTTCTGTTCTAATCGACGGACTGTTGACGTCAGGTCTCGGGGGATAACTTTTCACAGTAAGATGAACATATTATTGTTAGTATTTTGTGAATAGAATATTACTGTACTGTATTTATGTCCACCAGCTGATGTGATGTTCAGTGTAACTGAGATCTGATGACAGGAATATTTTTCTAACAAGCATACTCACTGTTTCAGTCGCTTTGGTTCATTATCAACAGATATGCATCAAAACTGGAGTTTTGTTTAAGTTCTAAGTTAGAAAATAAGATTGACCTCCTTTGTACAATGTTTCTGTGTAGACACAAATATCCTGTTTTCATTTTGAAGGTTTCCCAAAGAACAAGATGTGAGGAAGAGGAGGAAGTATCTTTGAGGAGGATTCATCTGAGCAGTGAGGATTTTAAACTGGAGGATTTTGATCAAACTGGTCAGACTGTCCGACTGAGAGATGGTGTGGTGCCATCGGTTCACCTTCAAAGAGTAGGAGCATCATTATAAGTTCATTAGAGTTCATAAAGTTACATATTTTATTGTCAGTCACAAGGTGAGACACCTCCATGTGTTTATATGAACAGGTAACTAGAGACTGTAAAGTTCATATTCATGATGTTTTTTCATTTCAGCTTGAAAACTGCAGGACTACAGGAACTCAACAAAAGCTGCAGCTGCTCTGTCTGTGGCCTCTCAGGAACGTGCACGTCACACACACACTCTCAGGAACGTGCACGTCACACACACAACCTCGGCCTCATGATGTGAGTATTTCTATTTTAAATTTTTATTTTTTCATTTAGCCTTTATTTATCCAGGTAGCATCATTGAGTCACGAGAACTCATTTTCTAGAGACCTGTTTAGGAGCAGATGGTGGGGGTTGAGTGCCTTGCTCAGGGGCCCAGAGTGGGGCCAATGAAGGTGGAGGCAGGTGTGGGTGTTTCACTTTTTCCACTTACATTTTGATGTTGACGACGGTACCGGGAGTTGAACCTGCAACTGTCCTATCACAGGCCCATCTTCTAACATCTGCGCCACCACTCCCCCACATAACATAATATCATAATGGTCATATTAAAATCTCACTGGTTTCCTTCCAGATGTGTAAAACAGCTGCTGGTCCCCCTGATGTTTCCAGGTGTCTGTGGTCAGTGGATGAAAAGCCTGGCATGAACAAGATGATGCTGGAGATCATCATTTGACGAGAGCTCCTACCTTCTACCTGTGAAGAACAAGAGCAGCTCAGTGATTCCCTCAAGGCTCAGTGAAGGTGCTGAGAGCTGCAGAGAGGCTGATCCATGGAGCTTCAACACAGCAACCTCCAAACATGTCCACCCTCACACACATCGTCCATGAAGACACTGGACCAGAGCACAAGATAATAAGACACTGATAACAACAACAACAATACACATTCACAAATGATTCAGACAAATTTAAGTTTTTTTTTATTGTTTGTTTTACGATTGAAAAACAGTTTGTTATCCACTGTTGTCTTCACTCTTTTTATTTATTTATTTATTTATTTATTTATTTTAGATGGCCTCCCTTCTCCCCTTACAACCATCCCCTCCACACCATTATTATGAAATATTTATTCTAGTGACTATCTAGTGTAGGTTTTTTTTTTGGTTTTTTTAATAGGATAGAAAGAAAGAAAAGACAAAGTAAGACTCCAAAATATAAGAAATATACACAAAGAGAGCACACGGCAAAACACCCGGCCACTGTCTGTTCACCTGCAAAGAACATGACAAAACACAGCAACAAAATACATATGTATAAAGAACTTAAAATATTCATGGCTTTGCAGTAAGCTTCCATAAATATATATACCCATACCTACGCCTATATACATACATACATACACATGAATATACATGAATATACATATCTACATATCTACATATAAAGCCTACATTAGCATCCCTGCTTCTATTTGTGTGTGGTTGTGAGCATGCATAAGTGTATAAGGCTTCTCTAATAGAACATTTATTAGTAACTGTGAAGCAGCAGAGACCCGACCCCGAAGACCAGAGGCAGACGAAAAAGGGGGGACCAGAGCCCAAGACCCCAGGAGGGACCCCGACCGCGGAGCCCCCAGAGCCACCCACACAGGACGAACCACTCACCCACCCCCCAGAACGGACCACAGGGGAGAACTGGAAGATCCCCACCAGCGACCACATACAGTGACCCCCCGGGGCCAACAGCGACAAACTCATAGGCCTCCGTCGGAACCCGCCGCACCGATGTAGGTCCAGGTCCGGGCACCGAGGCCCGGGCACCAAGGACTCACATCACCCAGGCCAAGGCCCGACAGGGCCAGAGGACCCGAGCCCCACCAGGCAGACACCAGGCCGAGCCGACACAAGCCCAAGCGCCCAGCCCCCGACACCAAGGGCCCCAAGCGCGCCGGCAGGCAAGGGCACACCCCACCAGGGGGCCGCGCGATAGGGGTGCGATGCCAAGCACCCCCAGTTGTATCAAAGAGGGGGCAGTCCGAGTCTCGGCCTAACAAATACCCATTCATACACAGACACAATCACACAATCCCAACCTCAGTCTCACCTTCACTCACTCAAAGACATACAATAACGATACTTTTCATTCTTATTCCCGATACGCACTCTATACCCCCCAGGTCCAAGACATGTACCCGCCCTCTACAGGGGGCAGCCCATGCCCAAACCCAGGAGGTAAACCCATTCATTCTCGAGCGGAGAAGAGCCAATACCCCAGACCCGGCCCAGGCCATGCCCCGCCGACAGGACACCCCCCCACCATGAAGAGGACACGCCACCGACCACCCCCACACACCGCCAACAACCAAGCACGCGCCCCCAGCCGACCGCCCGCCAGGCCCCGGCAGCCACCCCGGCCAGCGGGCCAACCATGGCACCCAAGAGCCAAGCTCAGTCTTCACTCTTTGTTGAAATCAGGTCTCTCTTGTAAATGAGTGCCCGAGGCTCAATGGGATTAACCTGTATCAATAAAGGTTGAATGATTAAGCTTAGATAGTTACTGTGTTCATTTTGAAGGTATACTGGTTATAACCATGAGTCATACAGCCAAGCTTCATGGTGACTTGTGACGATCTTGCAGTCTGAGTGTGTGTTAAAAGTAGGGGTGTAACAGTACGCTAAAATCACATTTCGGTTTGGTTCAGTTTCAAGGAGGGCTCGACCCGGTTCATTTTCGGTACAAAAAAAAAAAGGCCAAAATAAAGACTTATAAAATGTTTATTTTGAAAATATGCCAAGTAAACAATACGTTTGTATAAAAATAAATAAAAGCAACCCATTTGGATGATATTTAAAATAAATGGCACTCTTTACAATAAATAAACTATACTAACTGTAGTGAACTAGGCCTGATGTCAAAACCTTGACCTTAGGCACCTTATGGGACAGAAACTGTCATTTCATTGATTTGAATCCAGAAATACAGGTTGACCCATCCTGAGACTTTCTTTAATCAAGTGAAAGAACACTCTCTTTTCTATTATCATTACTATTTTACAAATGTTTGATAATCAAAGTGTTTTTAGTTCAAACCATTTTAGATGCTGCAGTGAACTAATCATTTTTAATTAACTGTGAAACAGTTATAATGATTTTTAATCCTCATGCAAAGTTAGAATTCATGTTAAGGCCTGTTACAGAGTAATTATGCATTTTCTGATTTTCTGTCTTTGAATGAGCAGTGTAAGTTGGTCCAAGGTTGGAGTCAAACGCAAACAAGTTGTTGGAATGAACTGTCTTGTTTTTAAATCCTCTCAGACGTAAATAGAGAAGCTGGCACCTGTTTTCTGCCAACTAGTGCAAACATTTCTCTCTCTGTCTCTAAAAACATTTTCAATCTGTTCCATAACATTCTTGCTGTTTTTCTGACTCCTAGTGACCTCTTACGTCACAAAAACACACCCCTGTCTGGTCGATATTGACCAATCAGAAACTCCCAAGTGAACCGGAAATAGAGCTCTTTAAAGGTTGGTACTTCCTAGTTCAACCGAGTCGAGTTTGGAGTCGAGTCCAGTCGGGTGGAGAGTTGCAGAGGCCCAGGTTCGCTTCAGGCTCCGGCTTCAGTCGTTGCAACTCCAGTGCTGGGAAACAGGAAAATCCCGACATGACCACAGAGCTCTTCCGAGTCTTATGGTATTATGACATCTTCCACCTCTGGGTGGAACTCTGACGGACTCCACTCAGGTGAAGTCCACTCGTGAGGTGAACTTGTGTCGAACAAGTATCGTCACTACTTCGGACGATTCACAGCTGTTCCTACGGAGACGCTGAAAGGGTGCGTTAAATGGAACTTCTTACCAGGGAGACATCTCAAGGTAAAAGAGTTGATTTATACCACCTAAGTGTATTGGGGGAAGAAGCTGAGAAAACCCGGAGTGTGCCGTTCTGATGCTGACACAAACATTCTCCCTCATCCATCTTTTTCTCCCTCTAAACTTCATCTTTCCATCTTAAAATTCTTCTATCAAGTAGAAATTAATCCAGATATTTTTAGAAATGTCTGTGTAAAGTTTTCCAACCACCGCCGTGTGGTTAATCAAAATTGTACAGCTTGCTAAAATTAGCCATGTTGTTATTTTCCATATTTTGCCAATTAATGTAAATGTGTGATGTGTTAAACTTTGATTCTGTTAATAAATGACCCACTGTCGTTGGTGAGTCAAAGATAATTAACGTCACACGTTACATTTTATTAAATTCAATGCACATTATATACAGTCCAGAAAAATGAAAGAATCCGTTTAATTTATGAATATATATCATGCATATGTTCATCTACATAACAATAATAAAAATCTTAATAAATACAATAACAGTCAGAACCAGAACAATAAGCTGCAACAGACTGTTTACAATCCAACTAATCAAGTTTTAAATTTTTGGCCAAAAAGACCAACTTGTCCACATTTTCTGCCAAAAGCTCAGATCTAGTTGCAGTGAATATCTCCAGCGGTGGAGAAAACCTCTCACTAACAACAGTAGCAGGAATAAAGAGGTAGAGCTTTGATAATTTTGCAGTGTGGCTGTATTTGTCCTCATTACTCACAACCTCTTGGACCAGCTCTCACCTGTCCCTGGAAAAGTTCAGAGTTCACTCATCACAGACTTCTTAGCTGGAGGTGATCTCTGGTGGATTTCCCTGAAGAGGAGGAAGACTCAGCTGCTATCTCTGTCCCAGACTGGAAATAAATCACAAATAGGTACAAAAATGAGTTAATAATATAATTTTAAATAAAAAATTTAATTAGATAATAATAAAATAACAATACCTGTTCTTGAACGGCCATCATTTCTGTTATGAGGTGGTTGATTCTCTCGTTTATCATCATCAGGACAGGACTTTAATCTGGTCCAGGGCTTGTTGACGATCAGTTTTATCTTTTTCATAAAGTGCTGCTACAACTGTTTGGCTGAAGTGTTGACGTGATGGGATGTCGTAGCGGGGCTCAAGAACTTTAAAGCCGGCGCATCAACAACAGAAACGTAGATCCAGAGATTAAAACCTCCT
>NW_023620903.1:0-6076 GCF_014905685.2 Nematolebias whitei
GAACTCGCGTTAAATGATGAATATATCCCAGCATCTGTTCATCTACAACTGGTGGCCCGTCACGTGCTCATAAAATGGACTGTAACTCGTGTGCTAATTGATTTTCATGTTGGCATGTGTTGTAAAATAACAGTTGAATCCGTGCGTCTTTACGCAGCCGGAGCTGCGCGCTTGGAGCTGCACCGCCTGAAGCGAAATGCTGCATGTTTTTAAGCGTGTTGGTCTGTGATGCTCAGAAAGCTCACAGAGAAGCTGAAATTGAGTCACAAGTCTTTGTAAAGCTGAATTGTACGTCTGTATGTGTAACATAAGCTGGCTTTGAGCTGTGGAAACGCTTTATTCTGTTTAAACTGTGTTCTGACGCTGTTCTGGTCCGATTCGGTTCTGGTTCCGACTCGGTTCTGGAGCTTCGAACGAGTTGTTTTAAATAGCTAGAAAGACGTTTTGTCACGGAGCGCCGTTCTCTGTGCAGCTCAGGGGGTTGTTTCGTTACAATTTTTAACAGAAAAAGTGCATTTTGATGGTTTAAAAGACGAAAAAGTGACGAACTATTTTACGCTAATCTAACTTGCTAGCTGGAGAATACGCTTCCTGATTGGTTGTTTGCTGCTGTGGAAAGCTCTGATTTGCTGAGAAAGGTTGACTGACGTCACCTCCCCTCACCCCTACGCTGCGTCATTGGTTGAGAGAGACCGTGTGTAACGTTCTCATTGGCTGATTGACGCGTCAATCACGTCACCCGGAAATGAAATTCGTTTTCATAGGGAATAAAATCTGCTTTTTAACGCTGGAAAGCGCATTAAAGCTGTGTTCTGAAACGCTGTTTACATTCATTCGAAGCATATTCGCTGAAAGTTCGCCACGTTTGAGTTTAAAGACCGTCATAAAATGATGCTTTTGAACTGCGCGAGCGATGCTAAGTTTTAAGCTAACAAGCTAATGACCGGATGGATGACGTGTCACGTCACTTCCCCCAAGTCGGAAATGAGCTTTACCGTGCTTAAATTCTCTAAATACGGCTGCAATTTTGTTCCACAAAACTCATGTTTCATGATATAAGGTCTGATTGAAAAAATTTTGCCACGTTTGTGTAAAAAATCCGTTCAGAAGTGTTGGTTTTCACCGAAGCAAGCCGATGCTAATTTTAGCTAACAAGCTAACGACCGGACGCCACAGGAAGTTATAGCACCCCTAGTGGACAACAAAAACAGTGTCTGGGTTAAAATTGTTGAGGATCTGCTGACATCTTGTGGAGAAGACGTGGGATCACAGGTTTTCACTTCGTTTTTAGGTGAAGAGTGACATTAAACGTTTTTATTTTCCTGAAAGGCAATTTTTGAGTTAACAAACTTCCTCTAAGCTGGATAAACACTGTTATCTGCATTTTAAAAGTTATGAAGGTATTTATGCTGAGAGCTTTTGCCAAACAAAATTTTATTCACTGGTAAATCCTTGAGAAACGGGTACATAATAAAAATTTAGAAACTTTTAAATAAGATACAGTTACAAATATTCACAGAGTTGAATAGTTTACTCATTTTGCTAGAAGATAACGCACGTTTAAATGATAAATCACTAAATAAGAGTAAAGCTTATCAGGAAAAAGAGATTTTCTGATTTTATTTTACCACCTAAACATTTACATCTACTATTTAATTTCTAAATAGCAGATAATGGCGGACGGAGAGGGAAACACTGACCCCTTACAATCCGAGGATGTGGTCCAGACAGCCTTACACATTTTGACAAATTCAATTCTTGGCAAAATTTTGGAGGAATTGCAAGACCTTGATGACGATCAAAGACATGAGGAGCTGCAGAGTTTATCAAAAGCAGCTACAGTGAAGGAAGACGCAAAATCAAGCCGCGTACGGTTAGCAAAAATCTCTCTGCTTCTGAAGGCGGAATTAGACCGTTTGGTAGTGGAAAAGGGCGTGCTATTCAACGGATATAGGTCTGAAAAAGAGAGGTGTGACGAATTGATGATTGAATCTGAGTCGCTGCAGCAACACCTTGAGGCTGCTGAAGACCTCTCAAAGAAAGAGCTGTCAGAACAGGCTCAATCATATGAGGAGAAGTGTGCCGAGCTGATAAGTGAATCTGAGTTGCTGAAGCAAAAGATTCAAACTGATAAGGACCTCTCGAAGAGAGAGCTGTCAGAACAGGCT
The DNA here is from genome assembly GCF_014905685.2 of Nematolebias whitei. Classification (NCBI taxonomy): domain Eukaryota; kingdom Metazoa; phylum Chordata; class Actinopteri; order Cyprinodontiformes; family Rivulidae; genus Nematolebias; species Nematolebias whitei. The sequence goes on from NW_023620903.1 coordinate 2,169, forward strand.
CGATCATATGGGGAGAAGATTGCGGATAAGGAACGAGCGTACCAAGACGCGTGTGCAGATAACAATGAGTTACAAGCACGGTTGCAAACCGCTTTAAGGGAGCTGGCCGATTGCAAGGCAGAAAAGGGGTTAATAACCCGGAGTTGGCTGACCTTACAACGTGAAAATCAGTCAACAAATGAGCGTCTGGCAGCTTGTGAGGAGAATTTAGCTACAGCTACAAACCTGTTTTCTGACATGGAGCTAGCTGGCTCGAGACTCAGAGACGAGCAGGGTCAGCTACAACCACCCCAGACAGGTGCTGTTGCACCTCCTCCCCTTAGCCCCGTTTCAACACCCCCAACCCGGGGGATAAGGACGGGTCTGCACCCACTTGCACCTCTTCCTCCTGACGCCAGGCGGTCACCTCCACCCCCATCTCAGTTGGGGTTCGACCTGCACCGGTATGCACCTCCTCCTCCTGACGCCAGGCAGTCACCTCCACCCCCATCTCGGGCGGTGGGGTTCGACCTGCACCGGTATGCACCTCTTCCTCCTGACGCCAGGCAGTCACCTCCACCCCCATCTCGGAGGGTGGGGACAGACCTGCACCAATATGCACCTCCTCCTACCAACCCTTATCAGCCACCCCCATCCCCACCATGGGCAGTAGGGGCAGGACTTGATCAGTCTGCACCACCAGTCCCACAAGTTAGACCGGTGATACAGTCTCCTTCAATGGATGACTTGCAGAAAATCTCAAAGTATGTACAACGCTTTGTTCCCGGGCCTATGGGGTCCGCAGGAACGAAAGCGTATCTCAAAGATCTGGAGTTCAGATTGAGGTCTTATCCTAATGCTACGGTAGACGATAAGATAAGTCTGATACGGCTCACTTCAGACAGAGAGGTGTTCACCTTCATCGAGCGTCTACCTGATGCAACGAGGAGGGATTACAACCTTCTGTGTGAAGCTTTGATCAGAGAGTACGACCCCTGCACGGGGCCTGCTGGTTTTCCAGCTGCTGACAAGGTCACGCAGGGCAAGACTGAACATCCAAAAGTTTATTACAAAAGAATCTTCCAAGCCTATTTTGGTAACAGAAATGAGACCGGAATGGAAGAAGATGATGGTTTTAAGTTTGTTTTCAGCAAAAATCTCCACTCTGATTTTAAAAAATCAGTACAAATGATGGCGAATTTCAGAGAAAAATCCATCAGTGAGATTAAACAGTGTGCTGTGAATGTGTTTGAAGCATGTTCTCATGCTAAGACGCCCATTGAAGTGTTTCCTAGTGTAAAGGTTAAACCCCTCCCTCTTGAACTAGAAGGACGACGTGCTTCGCCGCCTCCTCCTAAGAAGAAAGAGAGAAAACAGTCTGTTCAAGCTAACAAACCGCGTACTGAAGGTGCACGCTGGGACAAAAAGGCTCCTCTTTCAGAGGAAGACAGTGATTATCGAAAAAGGGGTGGGCGCAGGACGCAACGATATGAGAAACCATATCAGCAGGGGCAGTACGTAAAGGAAACCCCGCAAGACGTACCTGACCGTCCCCCACCTCGGACGAAACGAACCGAGGCGAAAAAATCACAAAAGTTCCAGAAACAAGGCCCTACACCTCTGAGCTCGGAAGAGACAGAGAAACTACGCAGGTTGTTAGAAACTTTGAAACACACTGACACGGGAACCCAACCAGGAGCACTTTGCAGTAATGTAATTCCTATTACATCTGAGGGCGCGAATGACAACATAGCAGATGTCGGTGGAACACACCAAGACATTGCTGTTGTTGCCTCAAACAACCCCTCATCGGAAGAAGGGGGGGTAAACACACACACGAACGATGACGTGTCATCACAGGCTGAACACTCAGAAACAGCTTCTGCTGTGCTGACGGTTCAGGCAAACCAAAATTACACAGATAAGTCTGAACGCGTGAAAAAGCGTCAGAAAAAACCCAAGAGGTTTCTGTGTAACTTTATCAGAAGGGGGGTCGCCAAAAAGGCGTACCTGTCAGTAACACTCGAAGGTGTCCTCACACACGAAGCACTCTTGGACGGTGGGGCAGACATAACAATCATGTCGGCTAAACTGTTCGAGGAGCTGAGGACGGCCGCTGCCAGTGTTAACAGGATAATACCTCTCTCTGAATGTGCTATAGAAATGCAGGGTCTCTCAGAAATGAAAACAACCCTGACAGCTATAGCAATGGTTCACATGCAGATTGGCAATATGACACTGTACCACCCGGTACACGTGACTCATGTTGACTCATTCCCATTTTTGGTTGGCCAGGATTTTATAAATCGCTTCGGCGCGATTATAGATTATGGTGATCAAACAATGTGGACAACAGTGAGCAACCCACTGCCAATCGATACGCCTCCGGAGTGTGACACAAACTGCCCAACAGCAGGTACCGCGGAAGGCACAAAGGACCCCTCAGCCGAGGACACGAGCCCGGTGAGTACTCCTCTGACACCATGTGAAACCAAAGAAACCCAAGTGATCCAAACTCTGACTCAACAAGACAGCCTCCTCTGTGAGTTGAAACAGTCAGAGTCCACCAAACACTACCTACCACTGGTAGTTAAGGGTGTAGAGATCCAAGGGTCCCACACCAACGATGCTGTTCTGTCTCTGTGGACAGATAAATCAGCAATTAACCGAGCTTTCTACGAAACCTTGGTTCACAAACACGTTGGTCTAGAACTAATTAAAAAAGCTTTCCGCTTTCCATTAGTTCCCAATAGTTCACAGGTAATGACCGCAGAAGGAGTCATTAACCTAAAACTGAACTGGAATCAACGAGAACTGGTTCACCCGTTTCTCGTTATCCAAAACTTACCACATGCATCCTACATAGGCTCTGACATTTTGGTAAGGTTAGGTGTCCACGTGGACACCATCAACAAGGTGCTGTGGTCCCTGAAACCAGCCACAAAGGATACTCCTGTGCTAGACACAGCGAGCCTTAAGGCTGGGCAGACCATTCCAGAGGCCTGCCAAGTTGCTAGCAACCAAGACACCACAGTACCACCTCAGGTGATAAACCTAATGGTGCGAATCCACATAATAGCTGGACAAGCTATTAGCCATAAACAGGCATATTTTCAACCCTCTCCTGCATTTTTCAACTTGGGACTGTCCGTGGAAGCCACGAACCAGTTGAGTCTTGACTCCAGAACCACATCTATTGCTGTGTGTAACACGGGCATGGATGAGGTGCTGATCCCAAAAAAGACTATGCTAGGATGGTTGATTTCGACTGACTTTCATGATTTTGAACTAGGCATTCCATTTCTGGGAGGACTCCCAGATAACCTGGTACCGAGTCAAGAAGCTGGGCCAGTATGGTTCACGAAACCAACACAGGCCATAGCTCTTTTCTCAACCAATGACGTCGACCAAGGACCTCAAACCTATGGTGTTTTACCCATAGACAGGCCCGACGACTCAGAAAGGGATTCGTTAGAGCTCCCCAAGGAGCAAGAACCCTTATCAGTCTCATCACAGATTGATCAGGTGGTCGCACAAGCCGACGCTCTGACATCTGATGAAGAAAGAGACAAACTACGCCAAGTTCTTTTGAAATATGAAAAGTCATTTGCAACTGATTCGACAGATTGTGGGTTGACCTCGCTCCACGCAGTGAGAATCCCAACCCCACCAAACGCACCGCCAACATTTGTCAGACAATACAAGATCCCTCTGGCAGCATACCAACCTGTCCAGGAGATCATTGATGACCTTTTGGTCAAAGGTATAATCAGACAATGTAATAGCACCTACTCTGCGCCTCTATGGCCAGTTTTAAAACCAAATGGTAAGTGGAGACTTACCATAGACTACAGGAAGCTAAATAAACAAGTACCCTTATCCAGGTGGCCAATGACTCAGCTCCATCAGGAACTGCCAAAGGTCACCGA
>NW_023620904.1:0-1717 GCF_014905685.2 Nematolebias whitei
TGTGTGTGTGTGTATGTGTATGTATATATATATATATATATATATATATATATATATATATATATATACTCTTGCAATATTTTAAACAATATTTCTAAACTCTAAATACTCCAAAAGCACACAATGTCATGATCTCCGCTCTCAGCCACGCCCACTTCTCCGATGCTTTCGCTGGCAGGTGGCAGAGAGCAGAGATCATTACATGCTGCTGAAGAGAGAACCTCCCTGCACCTGTGGGCTGCACACAGGTGCAGCAGGTGCTAAATCATTAAAAAGAATGTATTTTAAATAAACAATCCATGCCACTTGTGTGACATGTCCTATCTTACTTTGAAAAACTGAGAAAGAGCAAGTCAGCGACAGTCGTAACGCGAACGGTTCATTTTTCGCAGACTCACTCTGTCACATTGTATTCTTTGTTAAAATCATGTCTTTGTCAAAATGCATGAACTTTGATGTTTTGAATCACTTTGGCATGACTGTAGAGGAGTTGATGGGGGAGAGGGTGGGCCCCAGAGGCCATCTTTGCACCAGCAAACTGTTTTTTTTCCACTATGGAGTATGAAGTTTGTGGGAATCAGTTCTGTTTGGTGGCTCCTCAGACTGAAGAAGTCCTTTGGATGAAGGACAAAACATCTCGGCAAAAAAAGTAACTGTCCAGATGACTTGATTGAATTTTATATCTGGATTATTGAAAAAATATATATATATATTGAGTTTGAACTTTGGTGTTTCCAGATGTTGTATGCTCTCAGACCACTTTGTGTTGCTGTTGCTTGTGGCACCCCGCCATCTACATAAACAACACTGAGGTGGAGCAGGTCAGCAGCTTCAAGTTCTTCGGCGTTCACATTAGAGCTGTCATTTCTAATTTGAAACTCGGCCCGGATCGACCCGGATTAGGTTCATTACAATGTGATTAATGTGCGGGCCGGGCCGGTCTCGGGCTTTGATGCAGTTTTACGAATCATACAACACAAATGAAACTAAATAAGAATGCACAGTATAAAATTGTGTTAATCTACTAGTTGAGGAGGAGACAGTAAGTTTATATGTTGAGAGGATGAAGGAAGAAAGAAGAGTGCAGCAGGTAATCAGACTGAAGAGATCGCTGGCACATTGCGCAATAACTGTGCAAGTGGACACAGGCTTCTGCAGTTTTACGAATCATACAGCACAAAGAAAACTAAATAAGAATAAACAATATAATGTGTTAATCTACTTGTTGAGGAGGAGACGGGTCCCACCGGCTGGTTTAAAGAGGTTAAAAAAACATTGTGTTAAGCTCAGATGGACAACCTGTCACCGGCTGCGCACGTCCGCTGACTCGCCGGTTGAAATGGACTGAGGAGGCAGAGAGCTGAGGAGGCAGAGAGCTGAAATCATGACATTTTGTGCTCTTTTAGCACGTTTAGAGTTTAGAAACATTGTGTAGAACATTGCAAGAATGTGGGAAGGATTTAAAACACCTTTATATTCTGTATATAAATACTAAAATAAACTACTACCTACCACCACTACCCACTACTACTACTTCCACTATTGCTGCTACTACTATTACTACTACTTCTACTACTACTACTGGTACTACTACTGGTACTTCTACTACTACTACTGGTACTACTACTACTACTATTACTACTGCTGCTACTACTACTGCTGCTACTATCACTACTGCTATTATTACTGCTGCTATTATTACTACTGCTGCTACTAT
>NW_023620904.1:1727-6075 GCF_014905685.2 Nematolebias whitei
TACTACTACTGCTACTACTACTGCTACTACTACTACTGCTGCTACTACTGCTGCTACTGCGAGCAGAACCCTCGCAATAAATGAGGGACTACTCTAGTTTACTTTGGAGTTCCAAGGTGGTTCTAGCTGATCTGACCAGGAGACACCAGGAGGAGAGGCCAGGCCTGGATGCAGAGCACCAGCGAAGGTAGCTGGGAGTCATTGTGACGGCTTCAGGGGTCAGTGGGGAGGCAGCTGATAAGGTCTTTGTGCGATTGACAACCTTCTGCCAGCTTACCTCCAAGCGATAAAGAAAGTCTTGCAGGTTGAAGAAGGTTTCATCTTCTGTAAGTGGAACTCTGCTTTGCTTCCAACACAAATTGTTGCTGAGCAAACTTGTTTTCTTTGCTCATGTGTAAATGAAAGTAGACTTCAGACGGAACGGATCAGAATGGGGAAAGAGGTGGAACTGAACATGTGTCACAAAGCTACATCTTTACGTAACTTATCAACTCCAAGAATTGTTTTGGAACTCTCCGACTGTTAGACTCCCTTCTGATGTGCAAACTGCTTCCTGCTCAGAAGTCTTACACACACTTGTTTCTTAAAGAAGAGTTATTTAATGAAAAACAAACACTGAATATGTGTTAAAACACGTCAATGATTTCACAATAGTAACTGTCAAACAATAGATAAAAAAATCCAGGTTTTAAATATGGCATTATCGTATAACTTAACTTAAGATGTTTATTTTCAAAAAGATTAAAAGAAATGCGTAAGCATTTATCAAACTAGCTGATTGAGAGTTTTAGGACAGAGAATTTGCAGAAAATAATCAGACATTTATCAGGTCGACTCAGAGTTAAAGAAACCAGTTAATTTGCTGCTGGTTCTGATAAACAACCTCAGACTCAAGAGTTCATGGCCAGTAAGGCCCTTCGTCTCGCTATCTTATGAAAAACATTATGTATGTACTTTTCTATCTTAACACAAATGTGTTTTATTACTGTATAATTGGAAACCCATATTTATGCTATACTACCCCGACATGAAAAGAGATATGTAAAATTCAGCTACACAATTGTTTAAATCAAATATTGATGATCTCTTTCACCTAAAATTAGCAGCAAACTGAAGATTTAAAAAAATAAACCAAACACCACATAGTTGGAACCCTTCCTGCAGAAAAAAATTAAACTAAATAACAACTTTAGAGGAACAATTAGACATTCCTCTTGTTATTAACTGCTGATGCCAGTGAGAGTCACATCCACTGTATAATGTTACCAACCAGGGTAATTCACATCTTCCATGGAGACTTCCTTTTAGGAATGAAGGGGTTTGTATTTGTAAAGCAGCTCAGAGTTTCTCAGGAATGTTAAAGGTTCACTGCTGGTCTGGATAATGGTTAATGAGACACTGCATCAAAACTCAGTGATATACTTTTCCTGACTTAAATATGCAACGTCCTGGTTTCTTCATACTTTATGCTAAATGAATCCTGCAGAAAAAACTAATGGCATCTCCTCAGAAGCATCTGTACTGTTGCTCTTCACCACTGAAAACTTGCAAGAAACTTGTCCTCTCTTATCTCTGCTAGGTCATAACGTTTTTGTCATGGAAGACACTTTGACATGTTACAGTCAGAAAAGCTCACAGACAGACAGACAGACAGACAGACAGACGTACATTGGATTCTACTTAGTAATTCCAGTTTCAGGTTATCGTACTGCTCATGCTCACTGTCAAAGTGCCTCAGAGGAAGATAAAGTCTGAGTCTTTTATCACTGTAACGTGCTGCACATCGTCATCATCGACTTGATCGTACCTAAGAGGACCTCATTAGCAAACGATATTTGTGGGAATTTCAGTATACCCACTTAAAAGTGCCCTATGATACATGACATATCATTAGACACGTGTAATTGATACGTTAAACGGCAGTTAAACGCTTCTGTAACAATCTATGTGTAAGCAGCGCTTGTTTAAAACATTTGCTTATCCAACGAATTATTGCATAATTCTGAACTTACTACTTAATACTTGAACATGTTTTGCTTTGATACTGTTTCATTAACTCTATAACATGTTTTTAATACAATGCCAACTGTTGTACAAAGGTTGTTGTACATTTATTCAAATGGAAGCATCAGAGAAATTTGGAAATGTTCATTATGCTTAAAAATCAAAATAAACTGACGATTGCGTTGTACTAACAAGTGTACTTTGGTTTCTAAGCACAGTATACCCACTACAAAAATGTAGACTACACGACTGGCCCAGACCAAGGTCAGACTGCTTTGGTGACACTTCAAGAAAACATGAAGACTCTTAACTCTGGTTCTGTAGTTGAAGGCCCAGATTTAAACTATGAAGTCAAAATGTTTTATCAATATGAAAAAGGGTTGTAAGCTCAATCATCCAGGTAGATAAATCCCCAAAAAAGGTTCAATCTTGTCATCTGGACAAGTTTCTTTAAGGGAGAATCATTTCGTATTTCATTTGAAGGACTTCCATCAGTCTGAGGCCCGCTAACCCAGATCTGTCTCACAAATAGCACCTCCTTGATGTGCTTCAATCCCTCTGTGGAATCCAAAGAAACTAGCTTTACACATGCAAAAATGGGGACCATCCATCCAAAACAGTCATCATGCATAGCAATCAAATGTTTTAGGCCAGCTGGCCAACTTGCTACTCACAGAAACAGCCCGAGACATCATGGCCAAAATGGCTCCAAAAAAGAAAAAGGTTTGTAAGCTCAATCATCCAGGTAAATAAATAAAAATAAAAACAGTTAAATCTTGTCATCTGGACCAGTTTCTTTAAGGGAGAAACGTTTCATCTTCCATCCGAAAGACTTCATCAGTCTGGGGCCTGCTTCATTGTTCATCATGATGTGTGTGTCTGTGCATGTGTTCATTTGCCTGTCTGCAAAAATATTCATTGAAACACTGGACACATTTTACTTGAAACTTTCACAGATTAATCACTGGGTGCACTTCTATAATTGACTGGCTGTTGGTGTCAACACAATTCAAAATAGTAGATCTTAGAAAACACAAAAATGACACCACTTCAGTTAATTTTTACAGATTTTGAGTAAATATTTGTGTGATAGTAGCTATAAGCCATTATCAACACATACTCCTTGTGCTAACAGACAATATTGCAATATATACATCAAACTGGTTGGTCCACTATGTGAGTGTGCTGCTTATAGGACTCAGTTTGTGGTGGCTCTTTGGATTGAAGAAGTCCTTTGGATGAAGGACGAAACGTCTCAACAACAACAAAAAAAGAAACTGTCCAGATGACCTGACTGAACTTTGTTGGATCTCGAGATATTGTGTCTGATCGAGCATGATGATATTTTTAAGACTTGACTAACTTTAACACTCCACCATTTATCCAGATACGACTATCTCAGTTTAAAACCCTGTGGCATGAAAGATGGGTGATGTGCATACCTTCAAGAAATGCAATTCCTTAACAAATGCTTTAAAAAAAATCAATAGTAAGTGCTGTCATAAACAAAACATGTTTCAAACTCTTTCATGCACAAAAACAATAAGACAGTCAAAAACATACAAAGGTAAAGCAAAACATCACTTCCATGAGAGAGATATGTCCCACCCCTAAAACATCGGTCAAGTGTTTGCTCTTGATTTCCACCCTCTTCTCCACAAACTCAGGAGCCAGAGAGAAGGAGAAATTCCACACAGACAAGCCTTGGAGCAATGTGGATATCACACTGAGTGTGTGTGTGTGTGTATATATATATATAAATATATATATATGTATATGTGTGTATATATATATATATATATGTATATGTGTGTATATATATATATATATATATATATATATATATATATATGTATATGTGTATATGTATATATGTGTATATATATATATATATGTATATGTGTGTATATATATATATATATATATATATATATGTGTATATGTATATATGTGTATATGTATATATGTGTATATGTATATATGTGTATATGTGTATATATATGTGTACATATATATATGTGTGTATATATATATGTGTACATATATATATATGTGTGTATATATATATATGTGTATATATATATATATGTGTATATATATATATATGTGTATATATGTATATATATGTGTGTATATGTATATATATATGTATATAGATATGTGTATATATATATATGTGTATATGTGTATATATATATGTATATAGATATGTGTATATATATATATATGTGTGTATGTATATATATATGTGTATGTATATATATATATGTGTATATGTATATATGTGTATATGTATATATATATGTGTGTATATATATATATATGTGTATATGTATATATATAT
>NW_023620905.1:0-6072 GCF_014905685.2 Nematolebias whitei
GGGGGGGGGGGGGGGGTGGGGGGCATGAACCAACTGGTTCATGGCTGAACAGTATAAACAGATTAATATCAATGAACTGATTATTGATCAAATGAACTGATTGGTAACAATAGTCATGAACTGATTAGTGACAATAGAACCAAAATCACAGACACAACTTGTGACTGATAACAACATCTCACACTGTAGTGCATGCAGACAGATGTGAGCTTAAACAGAGTTCCATGCAAAACAACAATATTCATTCTGTTAGAGCACTAAGGACAGAATGTGTCATGGAACGAGCCGTCACATCACGTAGGTAAAAGCGAATAAATGAGCAGGGTGTTGACCATGCAGCCGCAGTGCAAATGTCCTGCATTGACATACCATTATGCAAGGCAGTCGAAGATGCGATACCCCTGGTCGAGTGTGCTTTGAGGTTGACAGGAGGCTCTAGATCTGATGCTCTGTAGGCTTCAGAAATGGCCTCACACAGCCAGTGTGACAGGCGCTGGGTGGATAACGGGCGACCTGCAGATGCATCTCTATAATGCACAAACAATTGTTGAGTTTGACGCATTACAGCTGTGCGCGCTATGTAACATGTCAACGCCCGCACCGGACAGAGAAGATGAAAAGATGCTTCTTCTTCTGATCTGTGGGGGGGAGGGAAAAATCCCTCCAACGATATCGCTCTTGATTTAAAAGAGCTCGTGATGTTTTTAGGCATAAAAGCTGGGTTTGGTCTTAAATCAGCTGAACTACCATCAGCCTGGATTCTGAGACATGACGGAGCGGCAGAGAGGGCAGATAAATCACTCACCCTCTTAGCGGATGTTAAAGCCAACAACAGGGCTGTTTTAAGAGACAAGAATTTAAGTGAAACCTGATCCAAAGGCTCAAATGGGGCTTTGATCAGGGCTCGCAGGACCAGCGTTAAATCCCACTGTGGAACAAATGGGCGTGAAACAGGCCTACGTCTTTGTACACCTTTTAGAAACCGCTTCATCAGCGGGTGATTAAAAGCTGTTCTGTCTCCGAACCCTTCGTGACAGGAAGAGATGGCTGCAGCGTACGTTTTAATCGTGCTGAATGCCAACTTCCTATCCATCAGCTGTTGTAGAAAAGACAACACGCCGCCTAATGGGCATGAGGTGGCCTCTAAACCTTTCTCTGTACACCAGTGCTGAAAAGCCGTCCACTTTGATGTGTACAGAGCTGTGGTAGATGCAGCACATGAATCTTGAATTGTGCGCACTACCTCCTGAGGGAGACCCATCCTCTCTAAGCGGGACCGCTCAGCGGCCAGACCCACAGGTGCTGAACTATTTCTGGGTAACTCCTGATCGCTCCTCCTGCTTGAAGGAGAGCATCCTCCCTCCACGGCAGTTTCCACGGACGACCCGACAACAGACGTTGTAGGACTGGGAACCATGGTGCATTCACACGCTCGGGAGCTACCAGGAGAGCTGTCAATCCCTCCTCCTGAACTCGGTTCAGGAACCGTAAAATCAGAGGAGGTGGGGGAAACGCGTACAGAAGCGTTTTGGGCCACGGGCTGTGAGCAAATGCATCCACCCCCAGCGGTGGATCGTCTCGCGGGCTCAGGGAAAACCATAGTTGACACTGAGCGTTCTCTCGTGTCGCAAACAGGTCCACAGCTGCTTTGCCAAACTTCTGCCACGTCTGAAACATCAGGTCTGGATGGAGGGCCCAGTCCGCGTGACGTGGGCCGCCCCTGGACATCACATCTGCCCCTCTGTTCAGAACACCGGGTATGTAAACCGCTCTGATGGAGAGCAGGTTTTGGTGAGCCCAACACAGTAGCTTTTGCGCAATGTGTAACATCTGGGCTGAACGCACACCCCCCTGGCGGTTTATGTACGCAGCAGTCACCATGTTGTCTGTGTGAATCAACACGTGTTGATTCTGTAGCACGGGAGCAAAGTGTTGAATCACATTCAGCACTGTGCGACACTCCAAAACATTGATGTGGGCTGATGTGTGGTGGGGCCACAGCACCCCTACTGCTTGAGATAGGCATGTCCCCCCCCCAACCTGACAGCGACGCGTCCGTGAAGACTGACACGTGTGACGTGGGACTGCTGACGGGAACTCCCTCTGACAGAACCAGGGTGTTTCCCCAGTGTCGGAGGTCTGCTCTCACAGAGGAAGGGACAGTGATCATCCGTCTTTTGTGTTTTACTGGATCCACACGCAGACGCGCAAACCACCTCTGGAGGCATCTCATGTGTAACAAACCCAGCGGAACCACTGTGTGAGCTGATGACATCATTCCCAACAGCTTCATGACGGAGACAGCTGTTATCACTTTGCCAGATCTTATGTGGCGGAGTTGACTTTTTAAAGTGTCGATTCTCGTTTGTGATAAGCGAGCCTTCATGGTAATTGAATTTAATTCCACTCCCAGATAAACAATTGACTGGGCCGGGAAAATCGAGCTTTTCTTCCAATTTATGGCGAAGCCCAGATTTGACAGGTGTGATGCCAACACCTGAGCCTGCATCAGCGCCTCCTGTCTGGAGTGTGACAGGAGCAGCAGGTCGTCCAGGTAAAACAAAACTCTCATCCCTGCTCTGTGCAGTGGATGCAGGGCTGTCTCCACACACTTTGAGAACGTACGAGGCGCGAGGGAATACCCGAAAGGCAGCCTGTTGTACTGATACTTCATCCCCTGAAAGGCGAAACGCAGTAATTTCCTGTGTTTTGGGATGATCGGTATGTGAAAATAAGCATCTTTTAGATCGATGGAAACAAACCAGTCGTTTCTCTGGATGTTGTCCAACAGCTGTCTGGTTGTCAGCATGTGAAACGGTCTGTCCATGATCGCTTTGTTGAAAGCTGACAGATCCAGAATCGGTCTCATCCCTCCGGTCCTTTTGGGGACCAGGAAGTAGCGTGAGTAAAACCCTGTGTTTTCTTCTCCGTTGGGAACTCTGGAGATTACGCCTTTTATCAGAAGCTCCTGAACTTCTGCATTTAAGGCTGAGATTTGGTCTGGTGATGACAGGACTGTCTCCATAACTCCTCCGAACGGAGGGGGTCGGGTTGCAAATTGCAGCGTGTAACCCTTGCATAACACTCTGTCCATCCATCTGTCCGGCGAGCAGGTTTTTTGCCACTCTGCGTAACGTTCGTGGAGTGGACGTGCGTTTAAATGATGCGCCGTGTTCTGAACGGATGTCATCCAATCCGCCGCCTCGACCGCCGTCATGCGTCGCGGAAATGTTTTCCGAATGACCCAAGGCGAGGCTTCCTCGAAAGGGCTGTTCTGCACGCGCCCGTGCGCTGCGTCTGGATCGCGGACCGACCTTCATGTCTGGGCGGGCCGGTGTGTGCTGAGGCGAAGCGTGTGCCAGCTGATGACGTCGTGAGGCTGCACGTTTAACGTCGCTGTGCGAACATTGAGAGGCGGAGGGCGTGACTTCATCAACGCCGTGCTGACAGAGTGAAGGTTGCGAGCCTCGCGGGAGCGCACGTTTTCTCTGGAGGGACGCGCGACGCTATCGCTGGGGGCGGGGCTCGTCGCCGGGTTCGTTCAGCTGTCTCACACTTATGCCGCCTTGAGCTGCCGATCGCTGAGACGCGGTGGATGACGGCCGCTCGCGTTTGCTCAGGTGAGGCGTGTGTTGTTTTCGCTGAGAGCGGGGACCTCCACCGGACCCGGCCTGCGGTCCCACATTTATACCGATGTGAGCCGGTGAGCGCCGGGCAGCTGTGCGTGCATCATCAACACAGCGCCGTTTGGATGGAGGCTGCTTGCCTCGCTCAGGTGCGCGTTTAACACCGCTTGGGTGGTGATCGTGCGGGTCTGATTGATAACGAGTTATTTCGCTTACCGTAGTGTCGAGTGAGCGTCTCATCATGTGTTGGAGCGGCGGTGGGTTTAAAAAACCTTTATTTAAGGACACCGGCTCTTTATGTGTGGAGGATGTGTGTGCAGCGGCTGTGAGCTCATCCGAGCTTACAGACTGGCTAAAAACAGGCACTTTGATCATTGAAAAATCATTTATTTCAACTTCTGTGTCATTTATACACACATCCTCCGCAGACCGTCATTTTTTAAATCTTCTCCCCCGTGAGCTCTGCGATTTGTTTGCCCCGAGCGCCGTCTGCAGGCGATCTCTGGGGAAACGCTGAAGTGCAGGTTGCCGGAAAGAGGAGGGGTGGTCTCTGACGGGCGGGGCTGGTGGTGGAGCTGAGCGAGACGAAGCTGCTGCGGCCGTGGAGCGCCGATGTTTCTGCCTCTGCTCGCGACGATCTCTCCAGCGGGCCGGGGGACGGGATGAGCCGCGCGGCTTGATGAGATGGCGCACAGCTTCCGACATCTCCTCCGACTGCTTCGAATTCGCCAGCATGGTTTTTAAGCTGCTTCCGAACAGCGCGTCCGACGTGATGGGGCCCTCCATCAAGTCCTTGTGCAGCTTTTCCGGCAGCGAGGGAGAGTGACGAAGCCAGGTGGATCGTTGGATTACCGTCATCCACGCTGCAATCCTCGACAGGCAAACCGTGGAAGCGGCGCACATGTTGAGGATGGCATCTGCCGTCTTACAGAGGGAGCTCTTTGTCTCCTCAGGCAGGTCTGCGGCCTCCAGCCTCTTCGACATGCTAAAAGCTAGCAGCGCCACGTTGTTGCTAGCTGCGGCCGCCTGAAAAGCACACTGGTGGGCTCGATTGGAGAGCGCGGTCACCGCCTGGTCGTGTTTCCCCGGAAGGAGGGGACGCTGCTCCAACCTGGACAGCTTCGCTCCGAAGGCTTCTGCGAGGCTTCCGCGAGGCTTGGCTCAAGGGGGGTACCGAGGGATAGCCCCGCTCGGTGAACCCCTCCACTCTGGTGATGGGAGCGTAAGTGGAGACGGGTGCCCTTAACCTACCAGGACTGGTTGCGGCCTCGTTCCAGTACAATGTCACCGCTGGAAAACGAGGCCAGATGGATCAAGACGGCGAGCCGGCGTGGAGCCAAACCTTCCCGCAAGATCATCCGATCTGAGCGGGGGGGGTGAGAGGACGGAGAGCCCTTTACGTTAGCAGCTTCCCGGATAATGGCAGGCAGCTCCGAGAGGAGTGCGCCGACGGCAGGGAACGGTGTGGCCGTTGAGGCGGGAAACCCCGAGGGAGTCGAGCATCCGCTCGGCCTCCCTCTTTCCAACACTGCGCTCCCCAGGAGGGAACGAGCGTCGGGGCTGCTGCTAACGTCACCGGTCCCAGAGGAATCATCCGATTCACTCCGAGAGCCGGCGTCGAAGAAATCCATGGCGTCGTCCAGCGAGCAGTCTCCCGCCACGGACAGGCAGTCCTCGATGGTAGCCTTAAACAAGGCTGCTCTCCTCTGCCTTTCCTCCGGTGGAAGCTCGTCACAGAGGCGGCAGGAGGAAGCACGGGCGACGTGGCGGGGACCCAGGCATCCCTCGCAGGTGTCGTGCCGGTCGAAGCTGAGCAAGTAACCGGTCTTGCAGGAGGGACACAAGCGGATGGTGCTGGAGCTGGACATCTCGTTGAAAAGGTCAGTTTTTTTTTTTTATATTAGCTTGCTGAAGAAAAATGGGAGCAGATTACCCGCTCTTAATGTAATTTATACGGATCGGGTGGGGCCCACACAGCAGGTGGGCGTGGACTAATTTTTTCAGTATGATGCTTGCGCATAACGGGATAAACCCATCAGCGACAGCCTTAAAGGGCGAAGCCTACATGACATAGAACTCACAGTCTCAGAGAATAGGCCCTTTTCACATGACGTCAGACAACTTCCCTTCTGACTCGATGCTGTGAATCATTACTTCCAGGTATATTCTCCCTCGGGAGACCTGTCCATGTTGTAAAGAATTGTCAAAACTTTTTTAAATAGCTTGTCTTCAGTAATCTGCGTATGAACATCTTTTACATTTAATTGCATCTGTTTGTATATTTTACACATCTGGTAATGTAGCACATGGAGGAGGGGAGGAAATGCTCAAATTAAAGCTTCAGTTGTGTAACAATTAAACAAGGTTTGTGGCCTATTCTTGCAAACATTCATTTAATAATTTTAGTGAACACTGTACATGGAGCAATGTTGGCAAATAAACTTTA
>NW_023620906.1:0-904 GCF_014905685.2 Nematolebias whitei
AGTTTAACATCAAACATTTACATTAATTTGGCAAAATATGAAAATAATAACAGACAAGTTTCACAAAAAATGAACTTCGAATCACTCGGCGGTGATCGAGGACTTTGCTTCAGATATTCCTAAGATATCTGTACTGATTTTAGAAGAGAGAGAAGAGTTTAAGATGAAATGGAGATTTATCTTACAGAGAGATATGTGAGGGAATTAATCTGTTTGACCAGAAATTGCACGCTCCATCAGATATCAGCTTGCCCACGGTACACTTGGTCGAAAATAGAACCCTCTACCTGTTGATGATATTATCAGCGTCGGAGCAGGTTCCTTTCTGACTCTTTTCAGCGTCTCCGTGAGAACTGCCAAACCCTCAGAGAGTCGTACGTGGTGTTCAAACAGAAGTTATAATCCCAAAACGTCTCTGGATCATCCTGAACGCGTTTGCACCCAAGAACTCTGAACTCCTTTCATTCTTCAGAACTTCTCAGACTCTAACAGAATCTTTCAACTCCAGCAACTCTCTACTTCTTCATCTCTGGAATTCTCCTGAATTCTCTTGAATTCTCTCCACTCTAACAGAACCGGGAAGTTGCCACATTTTAAATGAGTTGACTTCCGGGTCAATTTAGAGCTTTCTGATTCGTGGATGGACCAGAAAGAGGTGTGGTTTTTGACGTAAGGTGTTATGATAAGTCAAGGGCAGAGAATGAGTTTGTTTTACAGACAGAAAAGATTATTGGAGAAACAGCAGACTTCGTGGAGTCTCTACTCTGATGTATCTTTTCAAATAGTAAAACATGACATCCCTTTTTCAGTAAACATTTAGTTGACCGAAGCTTCAACTTTCACATACTTACGAAAGCTTGCTCATTGAAGACAGAAAATCAAGAAATGCATATTAACCTGATTT
>NW_023620906.1:1004-6072 GCF_014905685.2 Nematolebias whitei
TAAAAATCATTACTTACTGTTTATGTAAAATAAAAATGAGTAGTTCTCTTCAACCTGTAACTTTGAGTGAACTAACACAATTTTGATTATCAAACATTTGTAAAACAGTGATGATCATAGAGAATTGTCTTTTCTGCTTGATTAATTCAAGAAAGAAAGTCACCAGATGGCTCAGACTGTATTCAGATCAATGAAATAACAGTCCCTGTCCATCTGATAGATTTGGGGTCATCAGGGTCAGATCAGGGTCAGATCAGGTTCACTACATGACTAAACCTTTGTCCACAAAGTTCACACGGAAATGGCTTGTCTCCTGTGTGGACTCTCATGTGACTGTTTAAACTTGTCTTATGACTAAACCTTTGTCCATAAAGTTCACACGGAAGCGGCTTGTCTCCTGTGTGGACTCTCATGTGACTGTTTAAACTTGTCTTATGACTAAACCTTTGTCCACAAAGTTCACACGGAAACGGCTTGTCTCCTGTGTGGACTCTCATGTGTGAGTTTAAATGTGTCTTCCGACTGTAGTGGACTAGGCCTATGTCAAAACTGACCAGATGGACGGAGACTGTTATTTCATTGATCTGCATCCAGAAATACAGTTTGACCCATCTGGAGACTTTCTTTCTTGATTTAATCAAGTAGAAAAGACAATTCTCTATGATCATTACTATTTTACAAATGTTTGATAATCAAATTGTGTTAGTTCACTCAATGTTTACAGGTTGAAGAGAACTACTCATTTTTATTTACATAAACAGTAAGTAATGATTTTTATTCCTCATTCAAAGAAGAAATCAGGTTAATATGCATTTCTTGATTTTTTGTCTTCAATGAGCAATTTTGTAAGTATGTTAAAGGTTGAGTTTCGGTCAACTAAAATGTTTACTGAGAAGAAATGTCATGTTTAACTTTTACAGCAGATAAAGGAGTAGAGACTCCACGAAGTCTGGTCTTTCTCCAATAATCTTTCTGTCTGTTTTAAGCAATCTCAATCTCTGCCCTTGACTTTGATAACACCTTACATCACAAACCACACCTCTGATCTGGTCCATCCACCAATCAGAAAGCTCTAAAATGACCCGGAAGTCAATCCATTTAAATGTGGCAACTTCCCGGTTCTGGCCAGGGTGAAAGAGTGACAGAGTTAAAGAGTTACAAAGAGTGACAGTTCTCCTGGAGAAGAGAGATGAAAAGCTCTCTGATGCAGCTCATGGAGAAGAGTTCCAGAGTTTAACTCTCTGAAGAGAGTTAAAGAATTCAGAGTTCTTGGATGCTAACGCAGGCGTCCAGGATGCTCAAATTGGAATCCAGAATCCAGGGACGATTTTGGAATTATAACTTCTGTTTGGATAACCTCACACGACTCCTAAGGGTTTGGCTGTCCTCACGGAGACGCTGAAAGAGTCAGAAAGGAACCCTACGCCGACGCTGATTTTATCATCTGCAAGGTAAAAGGTTCTATTTTCGACCAAGTGTACCGTGGCCAAGCTGATTCCCCAAAGAGCGTGTTGTTCTGGTCCTACAGATAAATTCCCTCACACATCTCTCTGTAAGATAAATCTCCATTTTCCATCTTAAACTCTCCTTTCTCCTAAAATCATTACAGATATTTTAGAAATGTCTGAAGTAAAGTTCTCAAATCACCGCCGTGTGATTGATGTCTGTTATTATGCTGAGAAGTGAGGACAATCGCCGTATTGCCCACTTTCTGTGAACTTGCCATGTTATTGTGTTCACTATTCTACCAAAATTAATATAAACAGTGTGCTGTAAAACGCTTTATTCTGTTTATACTACATTTGGTGGCCCGTAACGGTTCATAAATGACTGTGTATTCGTGTAAAGATGAACTACATGTTGGCATGAAAAATAACAGTTTATCAGCTGTGATTGAACGCAGCGTGCTGGAGCTGCCGCTTGGAGCTTGGCTCTGCATGTTTACGCTGTGTTATGCTGGTGATGTTTTGAAAGCTGAAATAGTGTCATATGTCTTGTGAAAGCTGAAATTGTACGCCTGTTATGTGTAGCTAAGCTGATGAGCTGTGGAAAACGTTATTCTGTTTAAACTGTGGTCCAAACGGACGGAGGTTCTGTTGGTCCGGCTCGGTTCTGAAAAGGTTCTGACGAGTTGTTTAAATAGCTAGAAAGACGTTTTTGAGACCGGAGTAGCAGACTCCGTACAACTCAGAATTGATTTGTTACAATTTTTAACAGAAAAAGTGCATTTTGACAGTTTACAAGACGAAAAGTTGACAAACTATTTCAGGCTAATCGAACATGCTACTTGCTGAAACGCTTTGTGATTGGTTGAAATTTGCTGTTGTGGAGCGCTCTGATTCGCTGAGAAGTTGAATGACGTGCCTACGTCATTTCCTCTCACCCCCGTGCCGCTCTGTCATTGGTGATTTCAGTCACGTGACCCGGAAATGAAAATTCGTTTTCATAGGGAAATAAAATCTGCTTTTTAAAGCTGAAAAGCGCTTTAAAAGTGTATTTTGACACGCTGGTTAAGTTCTTCGAAGCATACTCGCTGAAATTTTGCCACGTTAGAGTTTAAAATCCGTCATTAAATGATGTTTTTTAACAACGCTAGCGATGCTAATTTTAAGCTAACAGCTAACGACCGGATGAGTGACGTGTCACGTCACTTCCTCCATGTCGGAATTGAGCTTTGCCGTGCTTAAAATCACTAAATAAAACTGCAATATTGTCCCAGAAAACTCATGTTCATGCTAAGAAGTCGTGCTTGTTGAAACAACGCCACGTTTACGCTTAAATTCGTTCAGAAATGTTGATTTTAACCGAAGTTTAGCCGAAGCTAACTTTAAGCTAAGCGGCTAACAACAGGATGTCAACCGAACATCACAGGAAGTCGTCATAGACTCCTGCTGGTAAAAAGCTAAACACTGCACCCTCCTGGAGAAACTTTAAATCACGGTTTCACTTCAGTTTTAGGTTTAAAGAGTGAAACTAAACGTTCTTTTTATTTCTGTAAGGCATTTTTGAGTTAATAAACGTTCCTCAAAGCTGAATAATCACTGTTATCTTGCATTTAAAAAGTAAGAGGTATTTATGCAAAAAAAAAAAGGCATTTACCAGGACATTTTCATTCACTGAATTCCTCAAACAAGGAGGTACAAAATGAAAAATTAGAAACTTTTTAAAAGATACAGTTCAAATATTCACAGAGTTAAAAAGTTTACTCATTTGCTGGAGAGATAATACACGTTTAATTGCTAAATCACTAAATAAGAGTAAACTTATCAGGAAAAAGAGATTTTTCTGATTTTATTTACCACCTAAACAAATACATCTTCCTATTTAATTTTAAATAGAAGTACTGACAGGAGGACAGGAGTAATAACAGTTTTTCTGAAGAAAGACTGATTATTCCTCATCATCAATTTTCTTTTCTCTTTTCACCCACCTGGGTTGATGAGTAACTGTTTAAAATAGCGAATTTCTGGAACAGAACGGTTTAAAAAACGTTTTAAACCGATGATTGCTGTGAGACTTAGAAAAATTGCAGGTTTATTAAAAATTCAGTGCTTTAGAGTAAAATACACTAAAAAGAGCTTGGTAATCTAGTATCTGTTGAAAAATAAGCACATAAAAGTAACACTGCCAGAGAGCATTTACTTAAATATTCATGAATTGGGGTAAAACCTACAGAAAGGTACCCACATTTGAATAAGTTGACTTATAACAGTACTTCTGTGTAAACCCAAACAGCTAAAATAGTGTGAAAACTCAAGGACAACTTGAATACAAATATTTACCTGTAAAATATCTTAAGCTTGCAACTGTTTTAAACAGATAAAGTGCTACACAGTGAAAAACATGACAGGTGTGTTAGAAAAAGACTTTGACCATTATGAGATGACGGACTGCTTAGAGAATGCGTTAGCGCTTCTGACAGCGTCCTTACATCCATATATGAAACAGGCAGAGAGCATGGACCCAAAAGAGTTATTGGACAATCTGAAGGAGGTTGCAGAAAGTGTGACCTCTACAGAAATTACAAAGTCAAGTTATGAAAAGCTGGCTAAAATTGCAATTTTGCTGAAAGGATCGTTCTATGCAGTTGCCGAGATAGCTGATAACCTTACACTAAGGTTAGACAGTGAAAAAGTGTTTGCTCAGGAAATTGAAGATCACGTCCTTCAATTTAAAAGTGAACACGAGTCCCGCATAAGAAAACATTATGAACAGATGTTTCAATTACAGCAAAATGCAAATGCAGAAATTGATTCGCTGAATAGCAAAATAGATGTGCTTAACAAAGATCTGGAAGAACTCAGAATGGATAAACACATATTACAACAGCGACATATGCGTTTAGAAAGTGATTATCATACATCACAGGAACGCTTAAAAGCATGGGAGGAAAAACTGAGAGCAACAACAAATAAAATTTCTGACGTGGGGCGAGTTTGTCTGGAACTCAGAGAAGACCGTGGACAGAGTTCAGGTCACCCACAAACGCCTCAGAAAGATGTTGTTGCACCTCCTGCTCGTAATCCACCCTCATCTAAAATGGTAGGAACAGACCTGAACAGGTCTCCTCCACAAAACATGCAACAGAGTGCATGGAAACTTCCTCTTTCAATGGATGTTCTGTTAAAACTCTCAAAATATGTACAACGCTTTGTACCTGAACTGATGGGTTCAACTGAAACAAAAGCGTACCTGAAAGATCTCGAATTCAGATTGAAGAATTATCCTGATGCTACGGTTGAGGATAAGATCAGTCTGATAAGACTCACTTCAGACAGAGAGGTGTATGCCTTCATCGAGCGTCTACCTGATGCAACGAGAAAGGATTACAACCTTCTGTGTGAGGCTTTGATCAGAGAGTACGACCCCTGCACAGGACCTGCTGGTTTCCCAGCCGCTGACAAGGTCAAGCAGGGAAAGAATGAACATCCAAAAGTTTATTACAAAAGAATCTTCCAAGCTTATTTTGGTTACAGAAATGAAACCGGAATGGAGGAAGAAGAAAATTTTAAATATGTTTTCAGCAAAAATCTCCACACTGACATACGCATGTCAGTACAAATTATGG
>NW_023620907.1:0-6071 GCF_014905685.2 Nematolebias whitei
ATTCTTTGGTGTTAGCATTTTTAGCTATCCAATTTTTGACTAAACCTATGTTTCTTTCTGCTACTCCGTTGGCTTGAGGTGTGTAAGGAGGCGAATAAATGCGCACAACTCCAAAAGTTTGACACCAGTGATCTACCTGTGCATTGCGGAAATGTGTCCCATTATCGGTTCTCAACTCCTTTGGAACTCCTAACGACCCACAGACTTGCTCCAGCATACTAACAACACTGTTGCCATTAGCTTTTCTGGCTGGTTTCACCACCACGTACCCTGACATCAAGTCTACCAGCACTAGAAGGTATTTCTCTCCCTTCTTGCCTGTAATTCCCATAGGCCCAGCTACATCCATGCATACTGAGCCCCATGGTGTGGTACTTTTGATGGTCTGTCCATCCACTCGGTGCCCTCGCCTTCCTGCGCTGTATTGACCGCATACTTCACAGTCTTGCAACACCTTGCGGACCTGTTTCAACGGGACCCAGAGCTCCTGACTCTCCAACTTCTTACGTGTGGGTTGTACGCCTGCATGACCTAGACCCTCATGCACGCCCCGTACCACCTGCTCCACGTACTTTTCTGGGACTCTCCGACCTTCGGAGGTTCTGTCCCACTCCTCGATCCCGACAAAGACTATTTTTCTCTGCTGTACATAACAATCTACTTCTTCGTTGCCTTGCCAGTATTTTCCTTCTCCAGTGTGGGCCTTCTGGTGCTCTACGTCTAACTTCAGATTTAGCCTAATTTCAGGTATTTCCTTCCACAAGTCATGATGAGCTACCACTTTGCCCTTCGCACTTTCAAATCCATTTTCTTCCCAGATGGCTAAATCCTCGTTTAGAGCTTGTGCACAATAGTGGCTGTCTGTCACTACTTTAGCTGTTGTGCACAACAGTGGCTGTCTGTCACTACTTTAGCTGTTCTTATTCTCTTGTGAGTTAATTCTAGTAGCCCTTCGAGTACTGCCGTAACTTCTCCTGTTTGTGCACTCCCCTGAACTCTCCCCCTTCTACGGCAGCACTCGTTCCCCTGATATTTGAGGATAAATCCCCAGTGTGCTACCTGATCTGACCCTTTTTTGGATCCATCCATGTAGAGAGTCCAGTCGTGCTGCTTCGGTTCTTCGGGCACATCTTTGACTGCTTTTTTACTCACTGGCTGTGCAGGTCCTATCTCCAAATCGGGATCTAATAGAATATCTTCCCACCTACCCCACCTGGTGTTAGTAGCTTTGGTACTCTCTATCGTCCCTTTCCTGAGATACTTGTGCACTTGGCTTTGTGTCACTACTCTAATAGGTTGCCCCTGGGCCAAATCTTTTAATGTCCCCCAGTATCTAGCAAGCACTGCTAATTCTTTTTCTTCCTGAGGAAACTTTTTCTCTACTGAGGTCAGGGTGTAACTCCATAGAGTAACTAATCCACCATTTTCATTCTTTACGGCTATCATGGCATCATCACTGTCGCAGCTGACTTCAGCTATGAGTTTTGTCATTAGGCTTCTTGGTTCTAGCCTTACAGCTTCCTGAATCTTTTTCCTAAGTTCTTCTAAGTCCTGTTGGTTTTCTGCTATCTAGACCTATAGTTTCTTACCGTTCGTCTCACTGTCATTTTCTTTTTTCTTTAGGCAGGCATACAGTGGTTTGGCATATTTCTGATAATTAGGGACATGATCTCTCACATAATTACACAATCCTAAGATCTCTTGTAATTCGTTTTCGGACTCAGGAGGCTGAATTTGCTCGAGTTTCTCCCTATACCCCTCTGAGAGTCCTAGGTCTGCTGTCACTTGAAACCCTAAATAATTCACTTGGAACTGTCCAAGCTGGCATTTTTTCAAATTCAGTTTCAATCCTGCCTCCGTGACTCGCTGCACCACCTTAGCTAACCTTTCCAGGTGTTCTTCCTCTGTGTCATCTGCGATAAACACATCATCGATGTAAATTGTGGTGCCTAAGTCTTTGAGCACGTCCATCACGACTAACTGGAATACATTAGGAGAGTTTTTATATCCCTGTGGCAATCGTTGCCAAACATAACTTTTTCCTTGGTGGGTAAAAGCTGTCTTTCCCTGTGATTGTTTTGCCAGCCTAAGAGAGAAAAATCCATTCGCTAAATTGATGCAAGATTTATATTTTTTCACTTGCAGAGTTTTTAGGGTGCCCTGCAGGTTGATTAGGCTCGCTCTGTTAGCTACTGTTCGTTTGTTAAGGGCTTTAAAGTTAATCACTGGTCGCCACCCTCCTCCTGCTGATTCGGGTTTCTTCACTGCCTGGATTGGGCTGTTAGTTATGGGATTTGGTTCTTCTCTGATAATCCCTAATGCTCCTAATTCCTTCACAATTTTGTTCATTTCCTCAACTGCTCCTGGATTTAGGGGATATTGCCTCACGGGCAGGTGTACACCTCCCTCGATTATATGTACAAACTTTGGGCCTAGGTCTCCGCAATCATTTTTAAATCTGGCTATCGAGGCTTTCTCTAATATTTATTTTAACTTCTCTTTCCCAGCCGGGGAGAAGTCACTCTCATCTACTTTTTGTTTTGTCACTTCAGGGATATTCACAGGTTTATACCAGTCTTCAGACTCATGTTGTTCGTGTGTGAACCTTATTTTTATTAGCCTAGATTTTAACTTCTCTAACCTTCTGTTTAAGGCCCTTCGGTACTTCTTTGGTTTCCTTAGTTCTTTTAAGTCTGTGATTGTCATAAGGTTATAAGGCCCTTTTATCCACACAATTCCTTGCCATAACCCATAAGGCATCGTTTCAATTTTTCCATTTGCTAACTGAACTGTAAGGTGTCCTACTGTTTTTAGGTTCCTGTGGGTCATAGACACCTCTGCTCCGGAATCTATTAGGTAAGGTTCTCCCTCTACTTTAGTGTAGATTTCGTCCCCCTCCCAATAGGCATCTTCCAGAGTGACCCGCAACCTATCTGCCATTATTTAGCTGGCCCTCCACTCCCTTTCTCACGGGATTCATGGAGGGCTCTTTTCTCTTCTGAGGTCAGTTTTGCATATTCTTCTGGGGGTAGGTATTTACTACCTTTCTGTGGTGTGGAGCTTGAAGCTGGGGCTGAAAATCGTTTTGGTTGTTGGTCCCTGTATTGTGGCTCTGACTGTCTTGATGGTCGTTCTCTGTACTGTGTCCCTGACTGTCTCGGGAGCTGTTCTCTGTATTGTGGCTGTTGAGGGGCCTTTTGTGTCGGCTTCGGTGGTTTTTGGCTTTGCTTTATCTCACTTTTCTTCTTCTCTTCCCAGAACAGCTGTTCTAGATCGTATGATTTTACTGCCTGGTCTATTTGGGTGACATTAGTTTCATGAGGCATTCTGGCAAAGGCGAGTTCTCCCCTTCTCCCCTTGGATACAATCCTTGAGGCTTTAACATACCTTTTAGGGGGAATTACTTGTTTGAGTTGATACCAAACTGGAGTGAGGCGTTGGCCTTGATCCATGCGTACACTTGCCCGCTGAATGTGAGAGTCCTCATCGTCCATATCCTCCAGGACCAGTTTTTCATATTGGCTTTGAGCCGACTCCCCTTTATTCATTGGGTTTGTGGTGACATTACCCAGCCACAACTTTTTTGCTGCATCACACTCAGTGGAGCTAACAACCATGGGCCACACATCCTTGATGTATTCTTCAGTGGTTTCTTGGGGTCGTTTTTCTCTCACTAAGGTTTTCAGCTTTTTATACTCACGATAACTGTCAGTCTCTGGGCCCGGGGCTCGGCCCTGCTTAGCCTGCCTTGGCTCAAGGGTTGATTCAGGCACTTGATATGGTGGATTTGTCTCGGTCGGGCACATGTCATCCTCCTCATCGACCGATATTTCATCTCGCAATCTCTTTTCTGTTTCTTGGGCATATTTATAGGCCGTCTTTTTCATTCTTCTTAGCATCACATCATGTACTATTCCTAAGTAAGCGGTTCTGAACTTACTGGTTAAGGGTTTGTGGGCTGCTAAAGTGGGGTATGAGGGCATCATTAAAATGTTGGCCCACTCTTCCAAAGTAGCTTTAACAGTTAGTTCCACTGTCTCCTCTGACCTGTCTGCCCATACTGGTGGAATGTCATAGTGATTTTGGCCAGCTTCAGGGATGTAGGTTCGACGCCCATCACTCGCCTGCACCGGACCCCAACTCAAATCCCTGGCCAACCTTTCTGATGCTCTATGTACATCCAGTATTTCTACTCCCTTCTTTTGTCCTTTTCTTTGTCTTATTCTCAATGGCTTAACTGGACCCTCATATTGGCCTGCTATCGATCCCAGACTAGCACTACCTTCATCATTGGTGTCTTCCTGACTCAGATCTGCATCTGGTTCTCCCTGTGAGCTCTCTTTGTCACTTTCCTCGCTCTCCCCATTTAAAGGTTGTATTTTTGCTAATGTTTTACTCTTTAACTGTCCCTCTTGTGAATCTACACCACTGCTGCGTCGTCTTGTGGCCGAACTTTTCAGGTCCTTTTCTGAGGGTGAGGTCAGAGGCGTTTTCGACCCCTGAGGATTGATCCTTAACGGGTCTTCACTTTTCCTGGCTCCCGGTGATGTTGATGATTTTTCTGTGTCCTCTTTCCCTAACTTTAGGGGTTCCTTGATTGTTTTTCCCTCTGGTTTTGTCATTGAGGCTACGATCCTGGATTTTCGATCTTCATCTAGATGAGTGGGGGTTACTATAATAATTTCCTTTAAGTGGGCCTCTGTTGGCATGTCTTTGGCCAGGTATGTCATTGAGTTGACTGCCACTCGTTCGGCTATCTCCCACTGCAGATGGTGGGACCGTAGCCCATCTATCCCTATCACTATGCGCCTGAAACTGAACTCTATGGCTCGGAATACTCCTTTCTGCAAAGCTTCTAACATTTCCCTGAGGTGGCCGGTGTCGCTGGTTGCTTCCTCATAGTTCTGAATCGGAATGTGTATTATTGCATAATATGGAGTGTCTGCCCCACTGGTCATTCTCGTTTTTGGCTCTATGCTATTCAGTTTACTAACAAGATGATTTATTTCAGCTTGGTACTCCCTACCAGCTACTTTTTTTAGAGCTTTTCTGTAGGTCGAGTTACGGATTTTGTATTTATGATTTGTAAACACCAGTAATGCATCCGCCTCCATAGACCATGGGATCCCTATCACCTGGTACACTCGGGTACCATTTTGAAACTTCACGCATTGAGTCCCCTTCGGGACTGGTTCAAGGACCTGTTTGAGTCCTACTGTTTTCCTGATTTTCCTTTTTGGTTTCTTTTGGGAATTTTCTTTCTCATCATCTTGACTGGAATATGACTCTGATTCTAGTTCTTGGTGTTTTTCTTTAGTTTTCTTTTTTCTGTGAATTTTTGGGGTTTCCCCTAAGGGGGCCTTTTTAAGATTCTCTTGAGCCTGGTATCCACAGGTCTGGTTCTTGTTGTAGCCTGTTGTGTCCTGTTCTGGTGTGACCTCTATTTTTCTGTCTCCACATTGCCTATAGTTCCCGTTTTAGTGGGCGGATTGTTCACCTCTAGTGGGCGGATTATTAATATCAACGCACCTTACCAGCTGGTGGCGGTAGTGCTACATTAAGCTCTTTTCTAAGCACCACTAACATGTATTAGAAGAAGAAGAGCCAGAAAACAACACACAACTAAAATGGATGACCTCGATGAACTTGAAGCAGAACCAGCCGCACAGCCCGTCCTGGTCGCTGTCCCGCAAGATGGAGAGCAGGGCCGAGGTGTCAGAGATGCTCTGATGGAGTACCTCATGAGCCGTAACTTATCCTAATTCCACCCCTTAATCTTTTTTTTACCTCCCTAGCCTTCCTTAGATACAAGTGAACGTTAAAGTGTTGATTTGAAAATAAACATGGATTAATAATTATTCTTGTTTGTTTAATGTACAGACATGCCATATTACCAGGTTCGTGTACAATGGCAAAACAAACACTGCTGCAGTGCTTCTATCACATATGCTGCATTTTTTAGCGGCTGTAGTTTTAAAAAAACTGTATACTCTTTAATTTTTGTTTTTAAAAAAAGAACCAAAACCTACAACAAGAACTTTATATTTGTTTATGCATATATACATTAATCT
>NW_023620908.1:0-6069 GCF_014905685.2 Nematolebias whitei
GTTGAAATCAACCATCCTAGCATAGTGTTTTTTGGGATCAGCACCTCATCCATGCCTGTGTTACACACAGCAATAGATGTGGTCCTGGAGTCAAGACTCACCTGGTTCGTGGCTTCCACGGACAGTCCCAAGTTGAAAAATGCAGGAGAGGGTTGAAAATATGCCTGTTTATGGCTAATAGCTTGTCCAGCTATTATGTGGATTCGCACCATTAGGTTAATCACCTGAGGTGGTACTGTGGTGTCTTGGTTGCTAGTAACCTGGCAGGCCTCTGGAATGGTCTGCCCAGCCTTAAGGCTCGCTGTGTCTAGCACAGGAGGATCCTTTGTGGCTGGTTTCAGGGACCACAGCACCTTGTTGATGGTGTCCACGTGGACACCTAACCTTACCAAAATGTCGGAGCCTATGTAGGATGCATGTGGTAAGTTTTGGATAACGAGAAACGGGTGAACCAGTTCTCGTTGATTCCAGTTCAGTTTTAGGTTAACGACTCCTTCTGCGGTCATTACCTGTGAACTATTGGGAACTAATGGAAAGCGGAAAGCTTTTTTAATTAGTTCCAGACCAACGTGTTTGTGAACCAAGGTTTCGTAGAAAGCTCGGTTAATTGCTGATTTATCTGTCCACAGAGAGAACAGCATCGTTGGTGTGGGACCCTTGGATCTCTACACCCTTAACTACCAGTGGTAGGTAGTGATTGGTGGACTCTGACTGCTCCAGCTCACAGAGGAGGCTGTCTTGTTGAGTCAGAGTTTGGACCACTTGGTAGGTCTCTTTGGTTTCACATGGTGTCAGAGGAGTACTCACCGGGCTCGTGTCCTCGGCTGAGGAGTCCTGTGCGCCTTCCGCGGTACCTGCTGTTGGGCGGTCTGTGTCACACTCCAGAGGCGTATCTATTGGCAGTGGTTTGCTCACTTTTGTCCACATTATTTGATCACCATAATCTATAATCGCGTCAAAGCGATTTATAAAATCCTGGCCAACCAAAAATGGGAATGAGTCAACACGAGACACGTGTACTGGGTGGTACAGTGTCATATTGCCAATTTGCATGTGAACCATTGCTATAGCTGTCAGGGTTGTTTTATTGTCTGAGAGACCCTACATTTCTATAGCACAATCAGATAGAGGTATTATCCTGTTTTTCTCGGCTGCGGCTGTCCTCAGCTCCTCGAACAGTTTAGCTGACATAATTGTTATGTCTGCTCCACCGTCCAGAAGTGCTTCGTGTGTGAGGACACCTTCGAGTGTTACTGACAGATACGCCTTTTTGGTGGCCCCCTTTCTGATAAAGTTACACAGAAACCTCTTGGGTTTTTTCTGACGCTTCTTCATGCGTTCAGAAGTGCTTGTGTAATCTTGGTTTGTCTGAACCGTCAGCACAGCTGTAGCTGTTTCTGCGTGTTCAGCTTGCGATGACTCGTCATCGTTTGTGTGTGTGTTTACCCCCCCTTCATCCGATGAGGGGTTGTTTGAGGCAACAACAGCAACGTCTTGGTGTGTTTCACCGACATCTGTAGTGTTGTCATTCGCGCCCAGAGATGTAATAGTGAGTACCTCACTGCATAGTGCTTTTGGTCGGCTTCCCTTGTCAGTGTGTTTCAAATCTTCTAACATTTCGCGCAATTTTTCTGTCTCTTCCGAGCTCAGAGGTGGAGGGCCTTTTTTCTGGAACTTTTGTGATTTTTTCGCCTCGGGACGTTTCGTCCGAGGTGGGAGGCGGCTAGGTACGTCTTTTTGGGGTTCCTTTCCGGACGTCCCCTGATAATATGGGTCCTCTCGGTTGCCATATTTTTGCGTCCTCCGCTGGTCCCATTTACGATAATCACGTTCGTCCTCTGAAGGAGGAGCCTTTTTGTCCCAGCGTGCACCTTCATGATGCGGTTTGTTAGTCTGAAAATACTGCCTTTTTTCTCCTTTTTTAGGAGGAGGTGGCGATGAACGCCTTCCTTCTAATTCTAGGGAGTGGGGTTTAACCTTTACACCAGGAAACACTTCTATGGGCGTCTTGGCATGAGAACGTGCCTCAAACACATTCACAGCGCACTGTTTAATCTCACTGATGGATTTTTCTCTGAAATTTGCCATCATTTGCACTGACGTTTGTATGTCAGGGTGGAGATTTTTGCTGAAAACAAATTTAAAACCTTCTTCTTCCTCCATCCCGGTTTCGTTTCTGTTACCGAAATAAGCTTGGAAGATTCTTTTGTAATAAACTTTTGGATGTTCAGCTTTACCCTGCGTGACCTTTTCTGCGGCTGGGTATCCAGCTGGTCTTGTGCAGGAGTCGTACTCTTTGATCAAAGCTTCACACAGAAGGTTGTAATCCCTTCTCGTTGCATCAGGTAGACGCTCGATGAAGGTAAACACCTCTCTGTCCGACGTGAGCCGTATCAGACTGATCTTATCCTCTACCGTAGCATTAGGATAAGATCTCAATCTGAACTCCAGATCTCTGAGGTACGCTTTTGTTCCAGATGAGCCCATCGGTCCAGGAACAAAGCGTTGTACATATTTTGAGATTTTTTGCAAGTCATCCATTGATGGAGAAGATATCAATGGTCTCACATGCGTGATCGGTTGTGGGGGTGTTACTCTGCCTGAATGTGTAGGTGTTTGGATGGGTCTAAAAACACCGGGTGAGTAAAAAGGTCGTTGAGGTTTTGGTGTATTACCCCGACTCTGTTCAGGGTCTGGTTTGGATTCCAGATCACCTTGCCCAACTTCATTACCTTTATCTGTTGCTGCTTTTAGTTTCTCCTCACATTTTTTTAAATGTTCCTGGGATGTATAATAGTCACTTTCTAAACGCATGTGTAGCTGTTGTAGATTGTGTTTATCTATTTTGCATTGTTCCAGCTCCATTTTTGCGAGCTGCAACTCTCTTTGTAGATGTTCATTGTCTGAGCACGCAGCTTCGTATTGACGGTCTTTTTCACTAATCTTCTCATAAGATTGTGTTTGTAATGACGCCTGCATTTCTGAGAGCTCCCTCTCATGTGTTTTAGACATCCAGACAAGGCGTTCCGACCGTTCATCCAATTCTGCTTTTAGAAGCAGAGAGATTTTTGCTAACCGTTCATGGCTAAGCTTTTTACTCTCTGGCTCTAATGTTCCTGCGGCCAGACTTTTCAGCTCTTCATGTCTCTGAATTTCATCGAGTTGTTGTAATTGCTGTATTTCCTTGCCAATAAGTGGAGTTGTTAAAATATGTAAGGCCCCTAAAATGGTATCATCATTTGTTTGGGAGTTTAAAAGATGCTCTTCTTCTTCGTCGCTTGCCATTTTTCTTCTATTTAAAGATTAAATAGGAGAATTTAATGTTTTAGGTTTTTTCAAAATAAATAAAATCAGAAAAGTCTCTTTGTCTGATATATTTACTTTTATTTAGTGATTTATCAATTAAACGTGCACTATCCTTTTAGCAAATGAGTAAACTTTTTCAACTATGTGAATATCTGTAACTGCTTCTATTTTTAAAAAGTTAACTTTTATTTTGTACCTTTTATAAAGGGATTACCAGTGAATAAAGTCTCTTTGGTAAATGCTTCTTTGCATAAGTACCTTAATAACTTTTAAAATGCAAGATAACAGTGATTATTCAACTTTGAGGAACGTTTATTAACTCAAAAATGCCTTTAAAAAGAAAATACGTTTAATTTCACTAAAATAACCTAAAAAGCGAAGTGAAACCTGTGTTCTCAAGTTTCTCCAGAAGATGGCAGAACAACCTTATTAATTTTAACTCAGACACTGTTAGTGTTGTCCAGTAGGGGAGCTATAACTTCCTGTGGCGTCCGGTCGTTAGCTGTTAGCTAAAAATTAGCATCGGCTAGACTCGGATAAAACCAACATTTCTGAACGGATTTTTTACACAAGCGTGGCAAAATTTTAGCAATTAGACTTCGAAGAACCTAAACAGCGTTTCAGAACACAGCTTTAAAGCGCTTTTCAGCTTTAAAAAGCAGATTTGATTTCCTTATGAAAACGAGTTTCATTTCCGGGTCACGTGACTGAAATCACCAATTACAGAGCAACACGGGGTTGAGAGGAAATGGCGTAGACACGTCATTCAACTTCTCAGCGAATCAGAGCGCTCCACAGCAGCAAAATTCCACCAATCACAAAACGTTTCAGCAACTAGCATGATAGATTAGCATGAAATAAGTTCGTCCACTTTTCGTCTTTTAAACTGTCAAAATGCACTTTTTCTGTTAAAAAAATGTAACGAATCAACACTGAGCTGCACGGAGTCTGCTACTCCGGTCTCAAAAACGTCTTTCTAGCTATTTAAACAACTCGTCCGAACCTTTTTCAGAACCGAGCCGGTCCAACAGAACCTCCGTCCGTTTGGACCGTCTTTAAACAGAATGAAGCGTTTTTACCCAAACCCAGCTTTTCGTTACCATAACAGGCGTACAATTTCAGCTTTCATAAAGACTCAATGACACTATTTCAGCTTTCTGTGAGCCGTAAGCATCACAGCCCAACACGCTTAAAACATGCAGCGTTTTGACTTCAAAGC
The DNA here is from genome assembly GCF_014905685.2 of Nematolebias whitei. NCBI lineage: Eukaryota > Metazoa > Chordata > Actinopteri > Cyprinodontiformes > Rivulidae > Nematolebias > Nematolebias whitei. The sequence continues at coordinate 4,526 of NW_023620908.1, forward strand.
GGCGCAGCTTGAGCTGCGTTTCAGCACAGCTGATAAACTGTTACTTTTCCTCATGCCAACATGTAAAAACAATCTTTACACGAAATACACAGTCATTTATGAGCACGTAACGGGCCACCAAATGTAGTATGACATATGCTGGATATATTCATACTGTTTAAGACGGGTTCTTCATTTTTCTGACTGTGTAAATGCGTGCATTGAGTTTAACAGAAATGCGAACGAGAGACGTTATTATCTTTGACCCATCAAATGAATGCGGTCATTTATTTGCAGAATCAAAGTTTAACATCAAACATTTACATTAATTTGGCAAAATATGAAAACAATAACAATGGCTAGTTTCACAGAAAGTTGGAACAATACGGAGATTGTCCTCACTTCTCAGCAGAACAACAGACATCAATCACACGGCGGTGATTGAGAACTTTGCTTCAGATATTTCTAAAATATCTGTAATGATTTTAGGAGAAAGGAGAGTTTAAGATGGAAAATGGAGATTTATCTTACAGAGAGATGTGTGAGGGAATTAATCTGTTTGACCAGAAACGTGCACGCTCCTTCAGTTCTCAGCTGTTCACGGTACGCTTGGTCGAAGTAGAACTTTTACCTGGTTGACGATAGGTCAGCGTCGGTATAGAATCCTTCCTTTGACTCTTTCAGCGTCTTCGTTGAGAGCAGCTAAAATACTTCGAGAGTCGTGCGAGGTTATCCAAACAGAAGTTATAATTCCCAAAATCGTCACTGTATTCTATATTCCAATAGAAGCATTCTGGACGCCTGCGTTAGCATCCAAGAACTCTGAACTCTTTAACTCTCTTCAGAGAGTTAAAGTCTGGAACTCTTCTCCAGGAAAAACTTTCAAGCTCTGAAAACTCCCATGTTGAACTCAATCCTGAGCGCCACAGCTAGACTGGGAAGTTGCCCCATTTAAATGGATCGACTTCCGGGTCATTTGAGAGCTTTTTGATTGGTCGATGGACCAGAAAAGAGGTGTGGTTTGTGATGTAAGGTGTTATCAAAGTCAAGGGCAGAGAATGAGATTGTTTAAACAGACAGAAAGATTATTGGAGAAAACCAGACTTCGTGGAGTCAAACTCTCCTGTATCTTCTTGTGAAAGTTAAACATGACATTTTTTTTTCAGTAAACTTTTAGTTGACCGAAACTTGAACCTTAACACACTTACAAAACTTGCTCATTGAAGACAGAAAAATCAAGAAATGCATATTACCCTGATTTCTTCTTTGAATGAGGAATAAAAATCATTACTTACTGTTTATGTAAAATAAAAATGAGTAGTTCTCTTCAACCTGTAAACATTGAGTGAACTAACACAATTTGATTATCAAACATTTGTAAAATAGTAATGATCATAGAGAATTGTCTTTTCTACTTGATTAATTCAAGAAAGAAAGTCTCAGGATGGGTCAAACTGTATTTCTGGGTGCAGATCAATGAAATAACAGTTTCTGTCCCACAAGGTTCTTAAGGTCAAGTGTTTCGACCTTAGGCTTATTACTTCAGGTTAGGTTCACTACACATG
>NW_023620909.1:0-6067 GCF_014905685.2 Nematolebias whitei
GCCTATTAGGATTGCAGCTATCTCAGCGTACTGAGAAGACTGAGAGCCCAATTTATAGCCAAATGTGACCTGTTCCAGGTCTTGGAGGAGAACTCCTCCAACACCTGCTTTGCAGACTTTCTCGTGGTGGAATGAACATCCATCCACGTACAATGTTGCCATATCTTTACAGATATTGCCATCAAAGAAATGGTGATTTGGGTCCTCAGCAGCTGAGGGTTTACTCACAACCGGCTGTTGGGTGGCTGGTACATCCTGTGTACATTCCTGGCAGATTGCCAAATCAGTGCCCAAGTGCGACTTCTTATTTTGACCGTAGCGGATGTCTAGGTTAAAACTTTGAAGCGCCATAAGCCATGTTGCAACGCGTGAGTTTGTCACCACACCATCTCTGATGCGTTGGCTGTTCAGAAACGTTACTGGCTGGTGTTGTGTCTCAACAATGATCCTCTGTCCACCAATATAGCAGGAGAAATGTTTCACTGCCCACACAGTGGTCAATAGAGCCTTCTCACAGTCTGAATACCGTAATTCAGGGCCTGCCATTGTTTTGCTGGCGTAGGCCACAACACGCTTGTCTTTGTCGTGTATTTGGTACAGACCTGCACTCATGCAGTGAGGTGAGAAGCCCACTTCCAAGTAGAACTCTTTGGTGTAGTCTGGGTAGACTAGACATGGGGCTAACTTGAGCCTGTCTTTGAGAGCGTTCATTGCCTGCTGTTGTGTATCAGTCCAGACAAAAGGAACGTCTTTCTTTAAGAGTTCAGTCAGTGGTTTTGCGAGATCCGCATAATGCTCTATGAACTGGCGAGAGTAGTTACACACTCCCAAGAAACTCTGCAGTTCCTTGAGATTGGTTGGGACTTTGAGGTTGTCTAGGCCTTGGGTGCGAGTCAACTGTGGTTGTATTCCGTCCGGGCCTACTAGGAGGCCAACGTAATCCACCTTGGTTCTGCACCACTGGCATTTCGACAGTGAGATTTTAGCACCAGCAGTCGTTAGCTGATTGAGGACGTGGTCGATCTCAGCCAAATGAGAGTCCAGTGTCGGCTGTCTCAAAAGGATGTCGTCCACGTAGATCAGTGTCCCACGCTCGTGGGCGTCTGGACATGCTTTGTTCAAAAAGATGTTGAACTCTGCAGGTGAGTTAGCGTAGCCAAAGGGACACCTGGTAAAGGTGTATTGTCGGCTGCCAAAAGTGAAAGCTAGTTTGTGTTGATCCTCGGCGCGCACAGGGATGGTCCAAAAACCAGAGGCGACGTCGAGGGTCGAGAAGTACTTCCCGTCGGTGACCTTTGGCAGTTCCTGATGGAGCTGAGTCATTGGCCACCTGGATAAAGGTACTTGTTTATTTAGCTTCCTGTAGTCTATGGTAAGTCTCCACTTACCAGTTGGTTTTAACACTGGCCATAGAGGCGCAGAGTAGGTGCTATTACATTGTCTGATTATACCTTTGACCAAAAGGTCATCAATGATCTCCTGGACAGGTTGGTATGCTGCCAGAGGGATCTTGTATTGTCTGACAAATGTTGGCGGTGCGTTGGGTGGGGTTGGGATTCTCACTGCGTGGAGCGAGGTCAACCCACAATCTGTTGAATCAGTTGCAAATGACTTTTCATATTTTAAAAGAACTTGGCGTAGTTTGTCTCTTTCTTCATCAGATGTCAGAGCGTCGGCTTGGGCGACCACCTGATCAATCTGTGATGAGACTGATAAGGGTTCTTGCTCCTTGGGGAGCTCCAACGAATCCCTTTCTGAGTCGTCGGGCCTGTCTATGGGTAAAACACCATAGGTTTGAGGTCCTTGGTCGACGTCATTGGTTGAGAAAAGGGCTATGGCCTGTGTTGGTTTTGTGAACCATACTGGCCCAGCTTCTTGACTCGGTACCAGATTGTCTGGGAGTCCTCCCAGGAATGGAATGCCTAGTTCAAAATCATGAAAGTCAGTTGAAATCAACCATCCTAGCATAGTCTTTTTTGGGATCAGCACCTCATCCATGCCCGTGTTACACACAGCAATAGATGTGGTCCTGGAGTCAAGACTCACCTGGTTCGTGGCTTCCACGGACAGTCCCAAGTTGAAAAATGCAGGAGAGGGTTGAAAATATGCCTGTTTATGGCTAATAGCTTGTCCAGCTATGATGTGGATTCGCACCATTAGGTTTATCACCTGTGGTGGTACTGTGGTGGTTTGGTTGCTAGCAACTTGGCAGACCTCTGGAATGGTCTGCCCAGCCTCAAGGTTTGCTGTGTCTAGCACAGGAGGATCCTTTGTGGCTGGTTTTAGGGACCACAGCACCTTGTTGATGGTGTCCACGTGGACACCCAACCTTACCAAAATGTCAGAGCCTATGTAGGATGCATGAGGTAAGTTTTGGATAACGAGAAACGGGTGAACCAGTTCTCGTTGATTCCAGTTCAGTTTTAGGTTAATGACTCCTTCTGCGGTCATTACCTGTGAACTATTGGGAACTAATGGAAAGCGGAAAGCTTTTTTAATTAGTTCTAGACCAACGTGTTTGTGAACCAAGGTTTCGTAGAAAGCTCGGTTAATTGCTGATTTATCTGTCCACAGAGACAGAACAGCATCGTTGGTGTGGGACCCTTGGATCTCTACACCCTTAACTACCCGTGGTAGGTAGTGTTTGGTGGACTCTGACTGCTCCAGCTCACAGAGGAGGCTGTCTTGTTGAGTCAGAGTTTGGATCACTTGGGTTTCTTTGGTTTCACATGGTGTCAGAGGAGTACTCACCGGGCTCGTGTCCTCGGCTGAGGAGTCCTGTGCGCCTTCCGCGGTACCTGCTGTTGGGCAGTCTGTGTCACACTCCGGAGGCGTATCGATTGGCAGTGGGTTGCTCACTGTTGTCCACATTGTTTGATCACCATAATCTATAATCGCGCCGAAGCGATTTATAAAATCCTGGCCAACCAAAAATGGGAATGAGTCAACATGAGTCACGTGTACCGGATGGTACAGTGTCATATTGCCAATCTGCATGTGAACCATTGCTATAGCTGTCAGGGTTGTTTTCATTTCTGAGAGACCCTGCATTTCTATAGCACATTCAGAGAGAGGTATTATCCTGTTAACACTGGCAGCGGCCGTCCTCAGCTCCTCGAACAGTTTAGCTGACATGATTGTTATGTCTGCCCCACCGTCCAAGAGTGCTTCGTGTGTGAGGACACCTTCGAGTGTTACTGACAGGTACGCCTTTTTGGCGACCCCCTTTCTGATAAAGTTACACAGAAACCTCTTGGGTTTTTTCTGACGCTTTTTCACGCGTTCAGCCTTATCTGTGTAATTTTGGTTTGCCTGAACCGTCAGCACAGCAGAAGCTGTTTCTGAGTGTTCAGCCTGTGATGACACGTCATCGTTCGTGTGTGTGTTTACCCCCCCTTCTTCCGATGAGGGGTTGTTTGAGGCAACCACAGCAACGTCTTGGTGTGTTCCACCGACATCTGTTATGTTGTCATTCGCGCCCTCAGATGTAATAGGAATTACATTACTGCAAAGTGCTCCTGGTTGGGTTCCCGTGTCAGTGTGTTTCAAAGTTTCTAACAACCTGCGTAGTTTCTCTGTCTCTTCCGAGCTCAGAGGTGTAGGGCCTTGTTTCTGGAACTTTTGTGATTTTTTCGCCTCGGTTCGTTTCGTCCGAGGTGGGGGACGGTCAGGTACGTCTTGCGGGGCTTCCTTTACGTACTGCCCCTGCTGATATGGTTTCTCATATCGTTGCGTCCTGCGCCCACCCCTTTTTCGATAATCACGGTCTTCCTCTGAAAGAGGAGCCTTTTTGTCCCAGCGTGCACCTTCAGGACGCGGTTTGTTAGCCTGAACAGACTGTTTTCTCTCTTTCTTCTTAGGAGGAGGCGGCGAAGCACGTCGTCCTTCTAGTTCAAGAGGGAGGGGTTTAACCTTTACACTAGGAAACACTTCTATGGGCGTCTTAGCATGAGAACATGCTTCAAACACATTCACAGCACACTGTTTAATCTCACTGATGGATTTTTCTCTGAAATTTGCCATCATCTGTACCGATTTTTTAAAATCAGAGTGGAGATTTTTGCTGAAAACAAACTTAAAACCATCATCTTCTTCCATTCCGGTCTCATTTCTGTTACCAAAATAAGCTTGGAAGATTCTTTTGTAATAAACTTTTGGATGTTCAGTCTTGCCCTGCGTGACCTTGTCTGCAGCTGGAAAACCAGCAGGTCCCGTGCAGGGGTCGTACTCTCTGATCAAAGCTTCACACAGAAGGTTGTAATCCCTCTTCGTTGCATCAGGTAGACGCTCGATGAAGGTGAACACCTCTCTGTCTGAAGTGAGCCGTATCAGACTTATCTTATCGTCTACCGTAGCATTAGGATAAGATCTCAATCTGAACTCCAGATCTTTGAGATACGCTTTTGTTCCTGCTGACCCCATAGGCCCGGGAACAAAGCGTTGTACATATTTTGAGATTTTCTGCAAATCATCCATTGAAGGAGACTGTATCACCGGTCTAACTTGTGTGACTGGTGGTGCAGACTGATCAAGGCCTGCCCCTACTGCCCATGGTGGGGGTGGGGGTGGCTGATAAGGGTTGGTAGGAGGAGGTGCATATTGGTGCAGGTTTGTCCCCACCCTCCGAGATGGGGGTGGAGTTGACTGCCTGGCGTCAGGAGGAAGAGGTGCATACCGGTGCAGGTCGAACCCCACCGCCCGAGATGGGGGTGGAGGTGACTGCCTGGTGTCAGGAGGAAGAGGTGCATACCGGTGCAGGTCGAACCCCACCGCCCGAGATGGGGGTGGAGTTGACTGCCTGGTGTCAGGAGGAAGAGGTGCAAGTGGGTGCAGACCCGTCCTTATCCCCCGGGTTGGGGGTGTTGAAACGGGGCTAAGGGGAGGAGGTGCAACAGCATCTGTCTGGGGTGGTTGTAGCTGACCCTGCTCGTCTCTGAGTCTCGAACCAGCTAGCTCCATGTCAGAAATCAGGTTTGTAGCTGTAGCTAAATTCTCCTCACAAGCTGCCAGACACTCATTTGTTGACTGATTTTTATCTTGTAAAGTCAGCCAACTCCGGGTTATTAACCCCTTGTCTGCCTTGCAAACGTCCAGCTCCCTTAAAGCGGTTTTCAACTGTGCTTGTAACTTATCGTTATCTGCACACGCGTCTTGGTACGCTCGTTCCTTATCCGCAATCTTCTCCTCATATGATCGAGCCTGTTCTGACAGCTCTCTCTTTGAGAGGTCCTTATCAGTTTGAATCTTTTGTTTCAGCAACTCAGATTCACTTATCAGCTCGGCACACTTCTCCTCATATGATTGAGCCTGTTCTGACAGCTCTTTCTGTGAGAGGTCCTCAGCAGCCTCAAGGCGTTGCTTCAGCGACTCAGATTCAATCATCAATTCGTCACACCTCTCTTTTTCAGACTTATATCCGTTGAATAGCACGCCCTTTTCTACCACCAAACGGTCTAATTCCGCCTTCAGAAGCAAAGAGATTTTTGTTAACCGTACGCGGCTTGATTTTGTGTCCTCCTTCACTGTAGCTGCTCTTGATAAACTCTGCAGCTCCTCATGTCTTTGATCGTCATCAAGGTCTCGCAATTCCTCCAAATTTTTGCCAAGAATTGAATTTGTTAAAATGTGTAAGGCTGTCTGGACCGCATCCTCGGATTGTGAGGGGTCAGTGTTTACCTCTACGTCCGCCATTATCTGCTATTTAGAAATTAAATAGTAGATGTAACGTTTAGGTGGTAACAGAAAATCAGAAAATCTCTTTTTCCTGATAAGCTTTACTCTTATTTAGTGATTTATCAATTAAACGTGCGTTATCTTCTAGCAAAATGAGTAAACTATTCAACTCTGTGAATATTTGTAACTGTATCTTATTTAAAAGTTTCTAAATTTTTATTATGTACCTGTTTCTCAAGGATTTATCAGTGAATAAAAATTTGTTTGGTAAAAGCCCCTTGCATAAATACCTTCATAACTTTTAAAACGCAAGATAACAGTGTTTATTCAGCTTTGAGGAAGTTTTCTAACTCAAAAATTGCCTTTCAGAAAAATAAAAACGTTTAATGTCACT
>NW_023620910.1:0-2180 GCF_014905685.2 Nematolebias whitei
TTTAAGTTTACCAGCTACACCTGAACCAATAAATATAATTGTTTTTTTACCTCAAGTTGTTTACTCCTTGCTTCAAACCGTTCGCCTTTGACATCACCTACAGACCTTAACAAAATCTGTATGCATGCAAATCTAATGTCAACTTAATTGACAAAATAAACTGTTCAAAGTGTTCTTGAATAAGAATAAAATAATCGAATGCCTCTACTTTTGTATACGGGTACGTATACAAAATGTGTGTAGGCTAATGATTAAATGTTGAAGAAAAATAAAGCATACACTAAGAAATTTAGTGTAAAAATAAGTAAACAAAAATTTAGGAAGCTTAGTTCATTTTGTTTAACAATTTTGTTTACTAAAATAGATCACTCATGTGGTGAGTGTTGAATGAATTTTAAAACAAACTTTAACACGTTGATCAGCTGAGTGTGAACATAAACAAGAATGATCCCGACAATGACCAGAAGTAGCTTTCCCCCACTTGTGGGTCGTTATCTTTTCGACTGTTAATTGTTTTGCTTTTTTTTTTTTGCTTGATCTAGTGGTCAAAGAATGTTGAATTTGGTTTTGAAGTGTATTGTTGTAAGGTTTAAGGTGTTTTAACATACCTATTTCTTTTGAAAGTAAAATTTAATTTAAAGATTTGTAATCTTAAAGTTTGAAATTTTTCTATTTTAAGAAGAGTACGGTTTATTTGAACTTTGTAGTTTAATTAGCTTAATTTTGGTTTTAGTTAGGTTTTTAGTTTAAAACTCTTCTTGATTAGTTGTTTAGTTTGAGCCTTGTGTGGCTTGATCTAGTTTGAGTACACAACTGGAGACATTTGGTCTGTTATTAGATGTATTCTTGTCCATGCTGTCTTGTGTGGGATTTCTCCTTCTTGTGCACAAGTTAGGAGTCATTAGGACTCTGTATCACAGAGCAGACAGCGTCCCCACTAGCTCAGGAGCCAGGCAGAAGGAGACATCCCACACAAGACAGGCTTTAGAGCAATGTGGATATCCTAACTGGGGCTTCTTGAAAGCAGAGAAGAAACCCAAACAGGACTCCAGTCAGCCAACAGGTGAAAAGGAGGAACCCAGACCCAGACCAGTGGTCATTCCATATGTTCAGGGAGTATCAGAGAAACTGAGACGTTTATTTTCTAAACATAATGTCCCAGTGGCTTTTAAACCCCAAAATACATTACGGCAAAGACTGGTTCATCCCAAAGATCCAGTCCCCCGGCACAAACAGAGTAATGTTGTGTATGCTGTTCAGTGTCAGGAGGGCTGTGATCAGTCTTACATCGGGGAAACAAAACAGCCACTGGCCAAAAGGATGGCCCAGCACAGAAGATCAACATCATCAGGCCAGGACTCTGCGGTCTACACTCATCTCCAGGCCAGCGGTCACTCTTTCAGGGATGAAGATGTTCACATCCTGGACAGAGAGGAACGATGGTTTGAGAGAGGAGTAAAGCAGGCCATCTTTGTGAAAATAAATCGTCCATCATTAAACAGGGGCGGAGGCCTCCGGGTTCAACTGTCCCCCTCTTACAATGCTGTGATTGCTAGTATCACTCAGCCCCCTGTGAATAGTAAACAGCCATCAGGGTGCTAATGATCCATTGTTAGGCTGATGGTCCTTCTTGAGCATGTGATCAGCTGGTTTTGGTTGTCAGCAGTAAAACTGGTCGATCCACTCTGAGAAGGTGCTATTTAAGAGACTGAGCTGAATAGAGCACCTCAGACTGAGGAAGTCTCTCGGATGAGAGACGAAATGTTTCTACATTTTTTGTTGTTTTGTTTTGCTTTGTTTTTTTTTGTTTTTTTGAATGTCCAGAGGACCAGATTTAACTTTTTTAGATTAACTGAATAAAGATGAGAAGAACACAAAACAGCTGAAAAAACAGCTAAAATATCCTGAAAGTAGCTGAATTTTTTGATTTTCATTTAGAGCCTATTAGGGATTCTTGTCAGCTACCAATACGCCAAGTTTCAGCTGAATAACTATAAAAATGGCTGAGTTATCTCATTTTTTCTATAAAACAGCTGAATAGTAACTAAAGAAAATTTGAAAAAAGCTTAAATTTCCAAAAGGAAGTTGGGGAGTTTTATTGTGCACACTTGGGCTGAAAAAGTCAAAAACTAGCTGTTAGGAGTGCGCGGGGAACCCAGATGATATGAGACCCAGAACGA
>NW_023620910.1:2190-6066 GCF_014905685.2 Nematolebias whitei
CCAGAGTGGTTTGTTTAATGAGCGTTTGTCCTTACAGTCCAAAACCCGAGGAGGTGAGCTGGTCCTTCAGTCCAGGGAGAGCGAGCAGCAGAGGGAAATCCAACAAGGGTTCAAAGGGAAACGAGGAAGGCTGGCAACTGGAGGCAAAGAGGCACGAGGGATACCTGACAGGCCGAGGGATCCAGGTCAGGTCACGAGGGAGTCCAAAAAGCACGAGGAACCAGGAAACTGGAAAAAAGAGCAAAGGTGAACAAATTCTTTTCACCAAGACATTTGCCTCACAACAGTATTATACCATAAGAGGTGATATGCTCCAGCGATGAGTCACACCGGACTGCAGCCTTAAGTAGATGGAGAGGCTTATCAGGCTGATGGCCGCCAGGTGTTGGTAATCAGCGGCCATCAGCAAGGCAGGCTGCAGGCAGTGGGACCCTTACACTAGCACAATAACGTTCAAATTGTCTGAGAAAAGCTGAAACCAAAAACAGCTGAATAGTAGCTAAAACAAGCAGAAAGAAGCCTAAATTAATAGAAAAATTGGGGAGAGCATGTTTTTTGCTGAATTAGGCAAAAAAAAGTTTAAATGATTGCAAAAAATGTTGAATTAGCTGAAAAAGCTTAAATGAGCATAAAACAGCTAAATGCTAGCTCAAATAGCTGAAACTTGAATAAATAAGCTAAAGGGAGCTGAACAAGCTGGAATTAGCAAAAATAAGTTAGAAGAAACACAAAAATGTTGAAGTTAACTGAATAAAGCTGAAAAAAGCACAAAACAGCTGAAAAAACAACAAAAATTAGCTGAAAGGAGATGAAAATTTTTACAAATTTTGCATAAGAATGCTAAAAGAAGTTTAACCTGAACAAAATGTGAAAGGAGCAGTAAAAAGATGTAAACAGCTAAAAAGATATTAAGGTTGTAAAATTAGCTCAATTCATTTTCAATGAGGAACAAAATGGCGGAAAAGGCTAAATATCTCAAAAAGCTAAAGTTGCACCAATACCCAAAGTCATAGCTAAATTGTCCTGAAAAAGCATTGGTTACGTACTGTAACCCCAGATTCTATGAGTATGGGCGTAGCCCTTTAAGAGCTGTCGCTGGTGGGTTTATCCCGTCATGCAAAGCACCGCACTGAAAAAAACGAGTCCACACCCACCTGTTGTGTGGGCCCCACCCGGTCCGTATTAATTACGTTAAGAGCGGGTAATTGGCTCCCAAATAGCTTTTTCTTCAGCCATTTAGGAGCCAGTGAGGCCCGATGCTTAAAGGGTTACACCTATACTCATAGAATCTGGGGTTACAATACGTAACCAACGTTCTATTTCGTATAAGCTTCGCCCTTTAAAAGCTGTCGCTGGAGGGTTAAGGGCGAAGCCAATGTAGTCTCCACCTCACTGGGTCCATTCGAACACCATAAGAAGCGCCCGCTTGCCCAAAAAACATCTTGTCACTCAGCTCTCCATGTGCGTAAATACGCATTGCGTAATTACGCGCACCATGCACAGACGTGCATTGCGTAATTTATGTGTTCCGAGTGCATGAATGCCCCAGAAAGGTTTTCAACAGAAGAAGAGGAGAGGCTGAAAAAGGCCGTGAACAGAGCAGATCCACGGCTCTTCAATATGAACATATTAATAATAAATTAACTGATTATTAATCAAATGAGCTGATTGATGACAGTAGTCATGAACTGATTAATAACCATAGAACAAGAACAACAGTCATAACCTGTGACTGATAACAACATCTCACACTGTAAATGCATGCAGTCAGATGTGAGTTTAAACGAGATTCCATGAAACAACAATATTCATTCTGTTAAGGCACTAAGGACAGAATGTGTCATGAAACGAACCGTCACATCACGTAAATAGAAGTGAATAAATGAACAGGATGTTGACCACGCGGCCGCAGTGCAAATATCCTGCATTGGCATATCGTTAAGCAAAGCAGTCGAAGATGCGATATCTCTGGTCGAGTGCGCCCTGAGGTTGTCAGGAGGCTCTAAATCTGATGCTCTGTAGGCTTCAGAAATGGCCTCACACAGCCAGTGTGACAGGCGTTGGGTGGATAACGGGCGACCTGCAGATGCGTCTCTATAGTGCACAAACCAATGTTGAATCTGACGCAATGCCGCCGTGCGTGTTACGTAACACGTCAATGCACATACAGGGCTGAGAAGATGGAAAGATGCTTCTTCTTCTGATTGTGGGGAGGAGGAAAAAAATCCCTCCAACGATACCACTCAGTTTAAAAGAGCTCAAGATGTTTTAGGCATAAATGCTGAATTAGGCCTCAGATCAGCTGAGTTGCCATCAGCCTGAATTCTGAGACATGACGGAGCGACAAAGAGGGCAGATAAATCACTCATCCTCTTAACGAACGTTAAAGCCAACAGCAGAGCTCTTTTTAAGAGACAAGAATTTAATTGGAACCCGATCTAGTGGCTTGAATAGAGCTTTGATCAGGGCTCGCAGGACCAGCGTTAAATCCCACTGTGGAGCAAGTGGGTATGAAAACAGGCCTGCGTCTCTGTACAACTTTTAAAAAACACTTCATCAGCGGATGATTAAAAGCTGTTCTGTCCCCGAAACCTTCGTGACAAGAAGAGATGGCTGCAGCGTATGTTTTAATCGTGCTGAATGCCAGATTTCTGTCCATCAGCTGCTGCAGAAAGGACAGCACGCCACCTAGTGGACATGAGGTGGCCTCTACACCTTTCTCCGTACAGCAGCGCTGAAAAACTGTTCATTTTGATGTGTACAGCACTGTGGTAGATGCAGCACGTGAACCCTGGATTGTATGCACTACATCTTGAGAGAGACCCATCTTCTCTAAGCGGATCTGATCAGCGGCCAGACTCAAAGGTGCTGGCCTATTTCTGGGTAACTCCTGATCGCTCCTCCCACCTGGAGGAGAGCATCCTCCCTCCATGACAGTTTCCACGGGCACCCCGATAGCAGGTGCCATAGAATTGGCAACCATGGGGCGTTCACGCGCTTGGGAGCCACCAGTAGAGCTGTCAGTCCCTCCTCTTGAACTCGGTTCAGAAAACCGTGATATCAGAAGGAGTGGGGGAAATGCATAAAGAAGCATTTTGGGCCACGGGCTGTGAGCAAACGCGTCCACCCCTAGTAGTGGTTCATCTCGCGGGCTCAGTGAGAACCATAGTTGACACTGAGCATTCTCTCGTGTTGCAAACAGGTCCACGGCCGCTTTGCTAAATTTCTGCCATGTCTGAGCCATCAGCTCTGGATGGAGGGTCCAGTCCCCGTGACGCAGACCGCCCCTGGACATCACATCCTTCCCCCTGTTCAGAACACGGGATATACACTGCTCTGATGAAGAGCAGATTTTGGTGTGCCCAAAACAGCAGTTGTCTCACAATGTGTAACATTTGGGCTGAGTGTGCACCCCCCTGCTGGTTTATGTATGCAACAGTCACTTGTTCTCTGTGTGAATCAACACATGTTGATTCTGTAGCACAGAGGCAAAGTGTCGAATCACATTCAAAACTGTGCAACACTCCAAAAACATTTATATGAGCTGCTGTGTGGGGTGGCCACAGTGCCCCCACAGCTCGAGACATGCATGTGCCTTCCCAGCCTGACAGGGCCGCTTCTGTGAAGACTGACACGTGTGACGTAGGTCTGCTGACGGGAACTCCCTCCGACAGAACAAGAGTATTTCCCTATGTCTCAGGTCGATTCTCACCGATCAACTGTCTCTTCTGCCTCACCGGGTCCACACGCAAATGAGCGGACCACCTCTGGAGGCGTCGCACCGTGTGAGCAGACGACATGTCCTTAATAACTTCATGATGGTGTAGTAGAACATATGCTGTCATATATTCATAAATTAAACGGATTCTTTCATTT
>NW_023620911.1:5000-6066 GCF_014905685.2 Nematolebias whitei
ATCTGCAACTGGGTACTAGACTTTTTAACAAACAGACCACAGTTAGTGAGGATCCACAACCTCTCCTCCTCCACCATAACCCTCAGCACTGGCTCTCCTCAGGGATGTGTGTTGAGCCCCCTCCTGTTTACTCTGCTCACATATGATTGTGCAGCTACCCATCCAGGCTGTCACATTGTAAAGTTTGCAGATGATACAGCGGTGGTGGGATGCATCACAAACAATGATGAGTCCAGCTACAGGCAGGAGGTGGAACACCTGGAGAGCTGGTGCAGAGAGAATAACCTTCACATCAATGTGAAGAAGACAAAGGAGATGATTGTGGACTTCAGAAGGAACAAAAACACCTACACCCCCCTGAACATAAGAGGATCTGCGGTGGAAGTGGTCTCCAGCTACAAGTACTTGGGTGTACACATGAATGACAACCTCAGCTGGAGCAACAACACCACCAGCCTGATCAAGAAAGCTCATCAGAGACTCTACTTCCTCAGACGGCTGAGGCGAGCTGGTCTGGGAAGCTCAGTCCTCACCTCCTTCTACAGGTGTGCAGTGGAGAGCATCCTGTGCTCCAGCATCAACGTGTGGCATGGAGGCTGCACAGCTGCAGAAAGAAAAGCTTTGCAGAGAGTGGTGAAGGCTGCACAGAAATCTGTTGGAGTCAGTCTCCCCACCATCACAGACATCTACACCTCCAGATGCAGGAAGAGGGCCACCTGCATCATGAAGGACCCCACCCACCCAGCACACACACTTTTTGCCCCACTCCCCTCAGGAAGGAGGTTAAGGAGCATTAAGTGTAGAACCACTAGACTGAGGAACAGCTTCTACCCTGAGGCTGTTAGACTCATGAATCTCTAACTAGAATAATCACTGTGAAAAACCATATCATGTTGTTGCTGATCTGTTTCATGTTGCTGCTGATCTGTTTCAATGTTGATGTGTTCATGCGTGCACATCTGCTCACAGACTCATGTTCATGTTTGTGCTGATGTTCAATGTTTTATGTTATGAGTGCTTAGTGTATATTTAGTTGATGTTTTTCTTAGTTCATATCTTAGATGTT
>NW_023620912.1:0-6066 GCF_014905685.2 Nematolebias whitei
TTCCTTAACCTCTTCCTCTGCCCCTCAGGTGATCCTGTATATATATAGTTGTAGTAGATCACGTGGGTACGTGCCACTAGTTGTATGACAAATATATGAAATATATATGCATACAATATTCACGAGTTCTTCATCTTTCTGACTGTGTAATGCCGTGCATTGAATTTAACAGAAATGCTAACGAGAGACGTTATTATCTTTGACCCATCAAATGAATGGAGTCATTTATTTTCAGAATCAAAGTTTAACATCAAACATTTACATTAATTTGGCAAAATATGAAAATAATAACAGACAGTTTCACAAATAATGAACTTCAAATCACTCGGCGGTGATTTGAGGACTTTGCTTCAGATATTTCTAAAATATCTGTACTGGTTTATGAGAGAGAGGTGAGTTTAAGATGAAACGGAGATTTATCTTACAGAGGAATATGTGAGGGAATTTAATCTGTTTGACCAGAAATTGCACGCTTCGTCAGATCTCAGCTCGTCCACGGTACACTTGGTCGAAGAAGAACTTTACCTTGTTGAAGTTCATCAGCTCAGTAAGAATCCTTCAGACTTTTCAGCGTCTCCGTTGAGAACTGCTAAAATCCTTGGAGAGTCGTGCGTGGGTCGTTCAAACAGAAATTATAATTCCAAGACGTCTCTGGATCATCTTGAACGCGTTCTGCATCCAAGAATTCTGAACTCCTTTCATTCTTTAACTCTCAGCAACTCTTCATTGTCTAAAACTCTCAGACTCATAACTCTCTGGAAACTCCAACGCTCCAACGCTCCAGAACTGTTCACCATTCCAACTCTCTGACAGAACCGAGAAGTTCTCACATTTTAAATGAGTTTACTTCCGAGTTTACTTCAGAGCTTTCTGATTCGTGGATGGACCAGAAAGAGGAGTGGTTTTGACGTAAGGTGTTTATCAAAAGTCGAGGTCAGAGAATGAAATTTGTTTAACAACTGACAGAGAGATTATTGCAGAAAAGCAGACTTCGTGGAGTCTCCACTCTGATATCTTCTCAAATAGTTAAACATGACATTTCTTCTTCAGTAAACATTTAGTTGACCGAAGCTTCAACTTTCACATACTTACGACTTGGCTCATTTCAGACAGAAAATCAAGAAATGCATATTCAGGTGATTTCTTCTTTGAATGAGGAATAAAAATCATTACTTACTGTTTATGTAAAATAAAAATGAGTAGTTCTTTTCAACCTGTAAGCATTGAGTGAAGCTAACACAATTTGATTATCAAACATTTGTAAAACAGTAATGATTATAGAGGATTGTCTTTTCTGCTTGATTAATTCAAGAAAGAAAGTCATCAGATGGCTCAGACTTATTCAGATCAATGAAAATAACAGTCTCTGTCCATCTGGTAGATTTGAGGTCAGATAAGGGTCAGACCAGGTTCATTACATATATATATATATCTGTATATATTGTAAATATCTCCCGACACCTGTACAGAGACGTCATCACCTTGAATATCACTTTTTGTAAATAAACACTGTTCTTTTGGTACTTTGAGTCCTGGTCTCTGTTCAGTTTTCTGGTCCTTCATCCTGGGTACGATCTTGATCATAACAGAATGTCCCAGCCACACCAAGTACCCTCGAAGGATTCAGGAGCTGAGCAGAGTCAACTCACGTTTCAAACAATGTTACAGAGAGTAGAAAGGAATGAAGCAACTCTCGAGCGTTTAGTAGCTCTGCAGCAAACTAACCAATCTAACCTACAAGAACTGGGCAGTATGTTGTTCTCTGTCAAACAAGGGATGACTCAGCTTCTACCACCAGCTACAACATCCACTCCAGAGGTTAGTCCTTCCACTCATGTCTTTCCTCAACCAACCGCTGTGGAGCAAAATTTAAAGCCTGCCGAACTATTTGATGGGAACCCTGAACTATGTGGGGGCTTCGTTTTGCAATGTAGGCTAACTTTTCAGAGTGTTCCCAGTCGTTTTTTGCTAGATTCAGCCAAAATATCGTTTTTCATTACCCAATTAAAGGGAGACGCACTACGTTGGGCTCAGGCTCACCTATCAGCTCATCAACTCGACACACTAACCTTCTCCTTTTTAGAAGACTTCGTACGAGTATTCGACCAACCCCTCCAGAAATCTGAAGCAGTTAAGAGGCTACTCACCCTTCGTCAGGGCTGGCGATCGGTAACAGCACACGCCTTGGACTTCCGAATCACCGCCGCCCGAACCGGATGGGGAGAGAGCGCGCTTCAAGGTATTTTTCTCCACTCGCTCTCTGACTCCATAAAGGATCGCTTAGCGACGCAAGAGGAGCCTCAAAGTTTGGATGAGCTAATCCACCTCGCCACCCGCATCGATAACCAACTTCAAGAACGTAGATGGGAGAGAGACTACGATTCCCAGCATGTCTCAACTTCCGGCTCTTCGCACACGTCACGACGTCGCCCAACATCTTATCAAGGTGACTACATTTCCCAGGGTACCACTGCTTCCGGGTTCAACTGGACGCCTAGATCAACTCCAACACGGGCGCTGGAGAATAAAACCAATATTGAACCGGAACCTATGCAGTTGGGCCACACTCGTCTATCCGCCGAGGAGAAACAGAGGAGGAGAAGGCACAGAGCTTGCATTTATTGTGGCAAACAAGGACATTTTATTGCTCAATGCCCGTTGTTGGGAAACGACCCATCTCACCAATAAGGCAGGAGATATTGGTGAGAACTACAACTTCTTCTTCTCCTGTTTCTCGTCTGGAGATCAACACTACCATCATCGTGGGTCTTGAAAAGAAGTCTGTTGCCGCCCTGGTGGATTCCGGAGCAGAACAGAACCTCATCAGCCAAGACCTAGTGGATCTCCTATCCATCCCTACTCAGACCCTTTCCACGCCATTATCTATGGAGGGCCTCACTGGACAAAGACTCGCCTCCATCCACACGAAGACCGGGCCCCTGCACCTCATGATCTCCGGGAACCATCACGAATATTGTGAGTTTTTTGTCTTTCAGTCCCATGTGTCTCAGCTCATTTTAGGTTTTCCTTGGCTTAACAAACATAACCCAGTCATTAATTGGAGATTAAAGAGAATAGAACAATGGAGCCCACAATGTCTCATGAACTGTTTAAGAACTGCAATTCCTTCCACATTAAAACGCAGTAATTCTTCTGAGTCTATTGATCTATCAAAGATTCCTAAGATGTACCATGACTTAGCTCCTGTGTTTAGTAAACTGAAGGCCTCATCCTTACCTGCACATCGACCGTATGACTGTGCTATCGAGCTGTTACCAGGGGCACCTCTTCCTTCTAGTCGCTTATATAATCTGTCTGGTCCTGAACGAGACTCCATGCAGGAGTACATTTCTGAATCTTTAGACTCGGGGATAATTCGCCCCTCTACCTCTCCAGTTGGAGCAGGTTTCTTCTTCGTGGCTAAGAAGGATAAGACTATGCGCCCTTGCATCGACTACAGAGGGTTAAATCAGATTACAATAAAAAACAAATATCCGCTACCCCTCATCGACTCCATCCATGAGCAGTTGCACCACGCTACAATATTCTCAAAATTAGATCTCC
This sequence comes from Nematolebias whitei, assembly GCF_014905685.2. NCBI lineage: Eukaryota > Metazoa > Chordata > Actinopteri > Cyprinodontiformes > Rivulidae > Nematolebias > Nematolebias whitei. The sequence continues at coordinate 3,565 of NW_023620912.1, forward strand.
GTAACGCTTATCACCTCGTTCGTATAAGGGAGGGTGATGAGTGGAAAACGGCATTTAAGACCCCCCTTAGGACATTTTGAGTACCTTGTAATGCCTTTTGGCCTCACTAACGCCCCCGCAATATTTCAGGCTTTAGTTAACGACGTTCTGAGAGACTTTTTGAACAAGTTCCTTTTTGTATATTTGGACGACATTCTTATATACTCGCAAGATGAGGAACAACATGTTCATCACGTCAGAACTGTTCTCCAACGTCTTTATGAAAACCAACTTTACGTCAAAGCAGAGAAATGTGAGTTTCATGCAAAGTCTGTTCCATTTTTGGGCTTCATTTTTGAAGGGGGACACTACCGCACAGACCCTGAAAAGACTAAGGCAGTGGTGGAGTGGCCAACACCGGAAACGAGGAAACAACTTCAACGATTCCTGGGCTTCGCCAATTTTTACCGTCGCTTTATTAAGAACTATAGCAGGATCGCTGCCCCCCTCACACAATTAACATCTACTCTTCAGATTTTTAAGTGGACTCAGGAGGCGGACAAGGCTTTTGGTGAGCTCAAAGCACTTTTTTCATCTACTCCTATATTGTGTCACCCAGATCCCAAAAAGCAATTCATCCTGGAGGTGGATGCATCCGACTCTGGAGTAGGAGCTGTCCTATCGCAGAGAGCATCTCCCGATAACAAGGTACATCCCTGTGCGTTTTTCTCTCGGCGCTTTTCCCCTGCAGAGAAGAACTACGACGTGGGGAATCGTGAGCTTCTGGCCGTAAAACTGGCCCTAGAAGAATGGAGACATTGGCTGGAGGGTACGGACACTCCATTTCTCATTTGGACGGACCACAAGAACCTCACGTACCTTCGCGATGCCAGACGGTTGAACCCAAGACAGGCAAGATGGTCTTTATTTTTTACGAGATTCAATTGTACACTGACTTTCAGACCCGGATCCAAGAACACGAAGCCCGACGCTCTCTCACGACAGTTTTCACCACCAGAGGACACCTCACAGGAACCAAACGTACTACCATCATCCTGTGTGGTTGGCACTCTCACCTGGTCCATCGAACAGGATATCCTGGAAGCTCAGAGGTCAGACCCTGACCCAGGGACAGGCCCCGCTGGTACTATGTTCGTTCCTGCTAGTATCACAGCTAAGGTCCTCGACTGGCTTCACACACACAAGTTCTCCTGTCACCCGGGTCTTGCACGTATGATTTCCTTGACTAAAAGACACTTCTGGTGGCCTTCCCTAAATACTGACATTAAGAGTTATGTTGCCGCTTGCCCCACTTGTGCCAGAAATAAGACTGGTAACCGGCCACCTGCTGGTAAGCTGCTGCCTCTGCCCACTCCTAGTCGTCCATGGTCACACATCTCTCTCGATTTTGTTACCGGTCTACCCCCTTCTGATGGCAACACCGTTATCCTCACTGTGATTGACAGGTTTTCAAAGGCAGCTCATTTTGTTCCCCTATCGAAACTTCCTTCGGCGTTCGAAACAGCCCAACTGTTGGTCCAACATGTCTTCAGGGTTCACGGCATTCCGTCCGATGTGGTCTCTGACAGAGGTCCCCAGTTCATATCCCAGGTATGGAAGTCTTTTTGTAATTCTCTAGGGGCCTCTGTCAGCTTGACATCTGGGTACCACCCCCAATCCAACGGGCAAGCCGAACGAACCAATCAGGAACTGGAGACTGCTCTTCGATGTGTTGTGGAGGACAATCCGTCCTCATGGAGCCAACATCTGGTATGGATTGAGTATGCTCACAACACTCATACATCATCCGCTACTGGCATGTCTCCTTTTGAAGCATCTCTAGGTTACGCCCCTCCTCTGTTTCCTAGTCAAGAAGGGGATATTGCGGTCCCGTCCGTCCAACACCATTTTCGACGTTGTCGTCGGGTTTGGCGCCAAACCAAACTCGCCCTGCTTCGTACAGCCACGCAGAACAAGGCCCTTGCAGACCGTCATCGCTCCACAGCCCCATCCTACAGGGTTGGACAAAGGGTGTGGCTTTCCACGTGCCATATTCAACTACGGGACACCCCACGTAAGTTGGCCCCCCGTTTCATTGGACCATTCCCCATCATCCGCATCATTAATCCCACAGCTGTCAGACTCCAGCTACCGTCGTCCATGAAGATTCATCCCACCTTCCACGTGTCCCAAATCAAGCCAGTTACAGACAGCCCTCTGTGCCCTCCGGCCGACCTCCCTCCGCCCCCCCGTCTCATCGACAATCACCCTGCCTTCACGGTCCGCCGTATCCTGGACGTACGGCGCCGTGGGCGGGGTTTCCAGTATCTGGTCGACTGGGAAGGTTATGGGCCAGAGGAACGTTCTTGGATCCCTCGATCCTTCATCTTGGACGCCAGTCTCGTCACTTCGTTCTTCAGAGCACACCCCGAGAAACGTCTCAGGTCACCAAGAGGCGATTCTTGAGGGGGGGTACTGTTGGGATCCTGCCCTGCACTCCTCTCTCTCCTCAAGCTCCCTAAT
>NW_023620913.1:0-6064 GCF_014905685.2 Nematolebias whitei
TAAGTGAATGTCTCTCAGAAGTTCAAGGACAGGACAATGTCTTCTGTGTCTGGAGTGTTGATTCTCTGTGCAGACGAAATATTCAGTAATCAGAAAACACTGGCGTCTATCCTCTGCTATTTTCTTTCACTAACCCCAAAACAATTCTCAGTAACCTTGGAGCAGGAGTGTAAAACGCTTTGCTTTGAGAGGTTACAGAGAGTTCTGCTGAGAAGGAAGACGAGTGTGACTTTGCAAGGGTGAAGTCCATGGTAGTCATTTTCTGAAAGATGACACCTGTCTGGAGTGTTGGTTCAGGTCATCACGCCAAAGACCTATTCAACATCTCAGGAGTTCAGCACGTTTGCTGAAATTCCACTTAACTTAATCCTATCTTTCGGGGGAGTTTATTTTGGAAGCTGGGTCAGGCAACCTCGTGGTCCCAAGTTGATGAGAAGCAGATATAAATCCCTGGAGATAAAAAGACTCAGCCTTGCTGGACATCAGGAGAAGGCCTCTCTGAAACCCCACCAAGGTAAAGAGTCAACACTCGGGTACCATCTAGCTGAAATCACTGGGAAACGTGCTATCTGGTTTCAAACAAGATAACTCCCCATCTTTTCTTTATTATCTTAGTTAACCCTAAGTATCCACTTTCACTTCTTAAACTTTACTCCATCTCTATATTTCCCTGCCAGTAAAGATAAGCTAAAAGCCTGCAGACATTAATTTAAGATCTAAGGATATGTCTGTTGTTTCAAGCTGCAAGTGAGGAATCATGGCCGTATGATTTCCCATTGTAAAGCTCATTAATTAAGCTGTGTTATTGTAATCAATTATGCCAATCAATGTGTAAAATGTGTGATGTGTTTAAATCGTTTTGATAAATAAAAGACAGCACTGTTGTTGGTGGGTCAGAAATTTAAACACGTCTTTGTCCACATTTAATCTTCTAGGCACGATATTACGTAGTCCAGAAAAAATGAAAGAATCCGTTTAAATTAAGTATAATATTATGTACTTGAATTAGTCCAGATATTATAAAATGTAAGAGAGCACCCCTGAGCTAAATCCATCTCTCTGTGTCTCTCATTACAACTGGTGGCCCGTACGTCTCATGAATGGACTGTGTTATTTGTGTAATACTTGAATTGAACATGTTGGCATATCTGATCTTATAAGTTAAAAAGTGCAGATTTCTGTTCGACTGTAAAAAGCAATGTTTCAGCTGTGGTGCTCAGAGAAAATACAGTGATATGTTTTAAGCTGTGGGAAGATGTCTTACCCTGTTTTGAAACTGTTATCGGCTGTGTGGTTCTGGTACTGATCCAGTTCGGTTCTAGATAACGGCTCGGACGAGTCGGTGTTCTAAGGAAAAACACTGTTTTTAGAGCTGGATAATATGCTGTGGTTTTCAGAATTAGCTGTGCAAAGTTTTCTTTGTGAACGCAATGTTTGATTTGAAGCTGTGCGAAGTTTACCTTGGAAATTTTGTGTGGTTCTGACCAGACCCGGCTGTGGGTCCGATCCGGCTCGGTTCTGTAGGACCCGGCTCAGAACGTGAGGTGTTTCTAAGGGAGAACGCTGTGTTGAACTGAGCTCCGTCTCAGTAAAAGTGCTTGCATGGTGATCGATACATTTCCAGAATTATTTGTGCATTTTGGAGGTCTAATGGGAGTATAACTCATCGGACGGGTTACGTGTTGCAAGCTGTTAGCGACCAAGATGGCTTCTTTAGGTGCTGTTCTGCTCATTGGTTGATTCAATCACGTGACCCGGAAATGAAGCTCGTTTTCATATAGAGTTTTCTCTGTTGTTTTAAAGTTGGAAAACGCTTTAAAATTGGTTCTGACCTCATGATCCATCTCTTAAAAGCCTAATCGCTGAAGCGACCGCTGAATCGAAAGTAAATCCGCCTATAAAATGTTGATTTTGGACCGTGTTGGCCGATGCTAATTCTAAGCTAACGGCTAAAGACCGAATGTCACCAAAGCCACAGGAAGTCATCACGACTCCTAGTGGACGTCACTAACAGTGACTGGGTTAAAATAAAATAAGGTTATACTGCCACCTTCTGCTGGATAACTCGATATGACAGTTTCATTTCGTTTTTAGGATTTTTGGTGAAATTGAACGTTTTTATTATTCTTTAAAAAGCATTTTTGAGTTAATAAAACGGTGCTCAAGCGTGGTTTATGCTGCTGTCTTACATATAAAAGTGATTAAAGTACTTATGCCCAGAGAGGCGTTTACTAGAAAATTTTTCATTTAATGATAAATCCTGAAGACGGTGCTAAATGAATAATTCACAACGTTTTAGAGATACAGTCACATAATAATCACAGAGCTGATCAGTTTACTCATTTGCTGAAAAGAAAATACACGTTTAATTGCTAAAACACTAAATAAAAGTAAATATAACAGAAAAAGGAAACTTTTCTGATTTGTTTTTACGACCTAAAACACAACATCTTCCTGTTTATATATATATATTTTTTTAAATAAAAGATAATGGAAGAGACAGAGGAAAACGTTGACCCTTCAGACTCCCACCAGTCAGAAGAGGACAGTCAACAAGTTGACATAATTCAGAGAGCTTTATATATTTTAACAGTCCCAGTAATTGGTACGACATTAGAAGGGATGGATGAAACTCAAAAAGATGAAGAGCTGAGAAGTTTAGCAGAAGGAGCCACGGTAAAAGAGAATAAAAAGCAGAGCCTTGAACGGTTAGCAAAACTTTCTGTGCTGCTCAAAGACAGATTGGACCAAGAGGTTGAACGAAATGACGTGCTGACTAAAAAATATGCAGAGGAAATCGAGGTGGTTCAGGAAATTGACGGACACTTCCTTCAATTTAAAAGTGAACACGAGGTCCTCACTCAGAAACATCTGGGTCAGATGACTCAGTTACAGCAAGACGCACGTGCAGAAATTGATTCACTGAACAAGCAAGTACAGTCACTTTCAGCATCACTTACCGAAGCCAGGAAAGTCGAGGAACAGGTTTCCATAACATACTCTTCATTAAAAAAGGAGTACGAGGAAACAGTGTCACAATTGTACCAGTGCAGAGCTGAGATAGACGTGCTTAAAACACAACTTTGCCATGCAGAAAAGAAAAATAGTGAGAGGCGTGGACAGAATGTGGGAACACACTGGGCTCCAGACCCAAATCTCCTTCCATCACAAGCACCTCCACCCTTACCTAAAGGAGCAGGGACAGACCTGTCCAGGTCTCCTCTACCAAGCTGGCAAGAGAGACCGTCGAGAGCTCCTCTTTCAATGGACGAACTTCAAAAAATCTCAAAATATGTTCAACGCTTTATTCCTGGGCCTATGGGGTCCACTGGTACGAAGGCGTATCTAAATGATCTTGATTTCAGACTGAGTGGTTATCCTAATGCTACTGTTGAAGATAAAATCAGTCTGATAAGGCTCACTTTGGACAGAGAGGTGTTCACCTTTATCGAGCGTCAACCTGATGCCACGAGAAGGGATTACAACCTTCTGTGTGAAGCTTTGATCAGAGAATACAACCCCTGCACGGGACCTGGTAGGTTCCCAGCTGCAGACAAGGTCACGCAAGGGAAGCATGAACATCCAAAGGTTCATTACAAAAGAATCTTCCAGGCTTATTTTTGGTTACAGGAATGAAACCGGCATGGAGGAGGAAGAGGGTTTTAAATTTGTTTTCAGCAAAAACCTCCACACTGACATAAGAACGTCAGTACAAATGATGGCTAATTTCAAAGAAAAATCCATCAATGAGATTAAACAGTGTGCTGAGAATGTGTTTGAGGCCTGTTCTCATGTTAAGACGCCCATAGAGGTGTTTCCTGGTGTAAAGGTTAAACCCCATTCGCTAGAACTGGAAGGACGGCGCGTGTCGCCTCCCCCTCCTAAAAAAGGCGAGAAAAAGCAGTCTTTTCAAACTAACAAACCGCGTCATGAAGGTGCACGCTGGGACAAAAAAGATCTAAAGGGATTGAATTTAATCCCAGAGGATGAACGTGATTATCGTAAGTGGGGTGTGCGTAGGACGAAGAGATATGGGAACCAAGGTGACCCATATTATCAGGGGAAGTCCGAAAAGGAACCCCCAAATGACATACCTAACCCTCCTCCACCTCGGACAAAACGACCCGAGGCGAAAAAATCACAAAGGTTCCAGAAACAAGGCCCTACACCTCTGAGCTCGGAAGAGACAGAGAAACTACGCAGGTTGTTAGAAACTTTGAAACACACTGACACGGGAAACCAACCTGGAGCACTATGTAGTGATGTAATCCCTATTGTAGTGAGATAGGTCGGTTAGCTTTGTTTAGCTTTGGAGCTCCACTACACGTTATAATATCTGGACTAGTTCAAGTACCTGATATTATACTTAATTTAAACGGATTCTCTTTTTCGAGCTACTTGACAGATATGTGACAGAGATACTGTGTGGGAGATGGTTTAATCAGTGACGTGAGACGTTAAGTTTCTTTGACCCATCAAAATGAATGTGGTCATTTATTAACAGAATCAAAATTTAACATCAAACATTGTACACGTGATTATTCTGATTGAACGCAATAACACAACTTAATTAATGAGCTTTACAATGAGAAACCATACGGCCATGGTATCTCACTTGCAACTAATTACAACAGACATTTATGAAAATATCTGGATGATTTACTGGCAAGATAGAAGAGTTTTAAAGATGGGAAATGAAGGAGTTTAAATGGAGAGGAAAAAGATGTGTGAGGGAAAATGTGTCGACGAAGAACGGCACCCTCCATTCGAACCCAGCTCTACCTCGGTACACTTCGGTAGTGGAAATCGACTCTTTACCTGGCAGAAGATATCTCAGCGTCGGTGTAGAGTTCTCTTTCAACGTTACCATTTCAGCGTCTCCGTAGGATAGCAGAGAACCGTCCGGAGTAGTGACGGTACTTCGTTCAACAGCACGCTCACCTCACGGGTGGACTCACATGAGCTGTGAGTCTGTCAGAGGTTCCACTCAGATGTGGAAGATTCCATAATCCCCACGAGACTCGGAAGAACTTCGGATCATGTCTGGAACTTCTTGTTCTCTCCAGCAACTTTCCTGTTCGGTTCTGCTCTCCGAACTCTTCGGAACTAGGAAGTGTCGACATTTAAAGAGTTCTGTTTCCGGTTCATTTGGGAAGTCCTGATTGGCTGAAAGAGCCAACAGGGGTGTGGTTTTAGTGACGCGAGAGGTCACTAGAAGGCAGAAAAACAGTGAGATGTTTTAGAACAGACAGAAAAATGTTTTTGGAACAGACAGAGAAATGTTTAGGCGAGATGACAGAAAGCAGGTGCCAGCTCCTCTGTTTCTGTCTGAGAGGTTTTAAAAACATGACAGTTCGTTCCAATAAACTTGTTTGCGTTTGTCTCCGACTTTTGACCGACATCACTACTTGCTCATTTCAGACAGAAGATCAAAAAAATGCATAATTACTTTGTAACAGGCATTTTAACTTGATTTCTACTTTGAATGAGGATTAAAAATCATTAATACTGTTTCACAGTTGATTTAAAATGAGTAGTTCACTTCAACATTTAAAAATGATTTGAACTAAACACACTTTGATTATCAAGACATTGTAAAATAGTAATGATAATAAAAAAGAGAGTGTTCTTTCAACTGATTAGTGCAGGACACACTTAGAAGTCTCTGGATGAGCTTAATTTGTGTTTCTGGAATCAAATCAATGAAACAACAGTTCCTATCCCAGGAAGGTCCAGGTTTTGACCTGAGGCTTAGTTCACTACACTATTAAATCTGAGGGTGCGAATGACAACGTCACAGATGTCGGTGGAACATACCAAGACATTGTTGTTGTGGCCTCCAACAACCCCTCATCGGAAGAAGGGGGGTGAACTCACACACAAACGATGACGAGTCATCGCAAGCTGAACACTCAGAAACAGCTACTGCTGTGCTGACGGTTCAGACAAACCAAGATTACACAGACAAGGCTGAGCGTGTGAAGAAACGTCAGAAAAAACCTAAGAGGTTTCTGTGTAACTTTATCAGAAGGGGGGTTGCCAAGAAGGCGTACCTGTCAGTAAC
>NW_023620914.1:0-4175 GCF_014905685.2 Nematolebias whitei
TCCTGTGCAGCGTGGGACACTTCCTGTGCAGCGTGGGACACTTCCTGCAGGAATGTCTGAATTTTTCTGAAAATAACTGAAGCTCGACGACGTGAGCTGCTATGAAAGTTTGAAGATTAAACTGATTTTTTTCCCCGAACTGGGGTCATGTAAAGAACTATCTACAGCAGGTAAGACATTGATTGTTCATAAATCTTACATTTAAATAGGCCTGATTTTTATTCGGATATCTTTTGTTAAACATGAGTAAAAGTAAAAACCATGGGCTCGGTTTTACCTCCGTCACGATGTTGCTCTTCAGCCCCTCGGTGATGTTGTAGTCCCACCCGGACTCACAGTCCACCACGGCCAGCTGGCTGCTGTTGGAGTACTGCTTGCACTGGGACAGTCCCCCGTGGTCCCCCGGCCTCACCCCCTTCTCCCAGGGCAGCGTGGCGTTCAGGACCTCCAGCGATGGCAGAGGGCCCGGGAGGTGGCAGCGGTGGCGGGGGGAGAGGGTGATGAGGGGGTCGGAGGAGAGCAGGAAGGCCAGGAAGAGGTTGGGCAGGATGGAGAGCGCGATCAGGACCCGCTGCTTCTTCCTGCCCAGAGCCAAGACCATCACCTCTCCCGTGGGGGGCAGCGAGGGTGGGGCCGGGAGGGAGGATGAGGACGGGGCTGGGGAGGAGGGAGCTGGGGAGGAGGGCAGGGATGGAGGAGGAGCGGGGCATGGGGATGGGGAGACCAGGGGAGGCGAGTCCGGGGACCTCATCCGTCACAGCCAGAGGGGGGTCACAGCAAAGATGGAGGGCAGGAGGTGCAGATCTCTGCAAGAAATAAAAACAGAATTATTTAAACATTCTGGCCCTTTATCTCCTGACTGCTCCAGAGATCGTCTCCTGAAAGTGAAATCCTGAGATATTTTACTAACAGACACACAGGGACTGGGGGAAAACCATTTGGGCCTACAGGTGTTTGTGAACCAGGACGGGTGATCATGTTTTTCCTCTGCGCGTGTTTCCAGAAAATAAAAACACAGAAAATAAAAACGGGTTCTTTTTAAAAGACGAGCTGGTCCGGCCTCTAAATAAAGCCGGGGGAGGGAGACTCCCGCCCGGGCACACGTTCCGGCAGCCCCCGCTCTCCTAACTTACCTTATTTAGATGTCGTCACCGGGGTCTCTCGGCTGCGCCTGGGTCGGAACCAGACATTTCTGTCCAGAACCGTCTCCTGTCTCCGGAAGTCCTCCTGGTCCTCCGCCGTGATGCTGTCCGCCCGGATGCTGCACTCCTCTCTTCTCCTCCGAAAGTCTCCGGTTCTTCAGGGTCTCGCTGTTCGGCCCAAGTTTCTGGCGGCCGACATGACGCTAAAATAAATAAAAAAGTGACCCATGACGAGGCTCGACATCACCTTAAAGGGAAAGTCCCGGCGGACAAAAAGCAGCGAGCTGCCTGTTTAAAGGGAACAGCTCCACCGGCGGCAGGCGGGAACACATCGGGAAAAGTCGGCTCGACTCGTCGAAATGACGTCACCTTCGTAACCTGCTTTCGAAGATCGTTTATTGTGCGAAGATCACATCACCGTTTAACCAAAGGGCGCTTATTTACCAGTTTAAATTTAATTGCTTTTTATTAGCGTTGTTTGCCTCGGTTTGTTTGTAAATTGTTGTTCTTTAAAAAAAAAAAAAAAAGAAAGAAAAAAGTGACCTTTTTTTGACTTCCGTTAAAAAAAACCTTATTTTTATTTATTTACATATATTTTCCCCATAGAAACGCATTAAAATCTTTATAATTTCTTCAAAAACGTTGTTTTTTAATCTACTTCAGCATATCTGATCCGTCTTGTTCTTTTTGTTTTGATCAGAATCACTTATTGGCCTTATGCTTGTGAGCGCAGACAAGGAATTTAACTTAAGTTTCAAACGCTCCGAGCGTACGGACATTAAACTTAAAGGATAAAAGAAACGGTACGTATATCTATTATTAGTGACACCTGCCTGTATGTTAATGTCTGACTGTCACATTTATAGTTGTCACATGAGCAAATGTGCATGTGTTTAAACAGTTTGTGCCCAGGATGTGTGGCGTCTGCAGAGACGTTACCAGCCCTTTTCCTGACCCTACCAGTCCTGGATGGAGGGCCCCGATGATCCTCTCTGCAGACCTGATTGTTTGTTGCAGTCTGGACTTGTCCTGTTTTGTGGATGAGCCAAACCGCACGGTGATGGATGTGCACAAAACAGACTGAATAGTGGCTGTGCAGAAGATGACCAGCAGCTCCTGTGGTAGGTTGTACTTCTTGAGTTGATGCAGGAAGTAAAGTCTCTGCTGGGTCTTCCTCCAAACAGTGTCTGTGTGAGGACCATCTCGGGTCCTCCTGATTCACCTGCATGTCCAGGATCTTACTGCAGAGCAGAGCATGACTCTTGCAGTGCTGCCGGCCCTGTCCAGGTGTGCGTAGGTTTTGTGCAGCAGGCAATGATGGTGTTAACTCTGATGCGTGGCTGGTACGCAAACTGTAGGGGGTCCAGGTTTGGTTCCACCACTGACCTGACGTGCTTCAGGACCAGCCTCTCAAATGCCTTCATGGCATGTGATGTCAAGGACACAGGTATAGTCACTGTGTGAGTTTGGGCACACAGGCAATTACGCAGTAACAGCAGGCACAAATACTACTACATAAATACACTTTATCAGAACTGACATTTTTATAAATTAAAAATATTTCACCAAAGTGTAAGAAATACTTAAATAATGTCAAAACATCAATTCATAACTTTAAAATGAAAAACATAACGCCTGAGAAATCAACTTTTTACGTCATGAAGTGACAGTTCTGCTTTATTTTTCCTAGTGTGGCAGCAATGAGCTTCCGTACCCAGGGGGGAACAATGGAAACCAAAAAAGAAGCAGTTTTAGCTGTGTATTTTATGGGGGTTGTTATGTAGTTGTTTTGGTTTGGTATTTTTAAAATATAGAGTGAAACTAGTACATTGTTTTTCTCTCTAGGATCATTCACAACCCAACAAAAAGTAAAAAAAAATTGTACGATGTTTGACTGTAGAGTCGACCAGCGTCAGAGTGAGACATCTGTCTTTCTTGGATCTTCGCTCTTCGTCCTGATGGCGTCATAAATCAGGTAACAGGTGTGCGACGCAGTGGGAAAGTTTGTGTTCAAACCCCGGAGAGATAATTCTGCAGTTTTGTCTTTGACAATGACAATGAATGCAAATATTTACTTTAGAAACAGCTGTTAAAGTGAAAGAATAAAAAACTAGCTTATAGCTAAGGAAGCAAAGCTCCAGGTACTAGCTAAAGCTAAAGCTAGTAGAGCATTGTGCAAAGCAGGAAAGGCCTTGCTAAAACTAACAAGAGGCTAACTAAAAGCTAAGTAGAAAAAATCAGGCTGAAAGAAAAATGCAGCTAAAGGATGACCGAAAGCCAAAAGTATCAAAAGGTTGGCTAAAAGTAGCAAATGGCTGGCTGAAAGCTAAAAGTAGCAAAAGGTTGGTTAAAAGCTAAAAGTAGCAAAAGGCTGGCTAAAACTTAAAAGTAGCAAATGGCTGGCTGAAAGCTAAAAGTAACTAAATGTTTGTTTAAAGCTTAAGATAGCAAAAGGCTGTCTGAAAGCTAACAGAACTTTGACAGCTAAAAGTTTTAAAAGGCCAATGAAAAGCTAAAAGTAGCAAAAGTTTGCTAAAAGATAAAGTATCAAAAGCTTAGCAAAAAGCTTTAAATAGCAAACGACTGGCTAAAGGCTAAAAGTAGCAAAAAGCTTCTTGAAAGCTAGAAGTAGAAAAAGGCTGGCTGAAAGCTAAAAGTAGCAAATGGCTGGCTGAAAGCTAAAAGTAGCAAATGGCTGGCTGAAAGCTAAAAGTAGCTAAATGTTTGTTTAAAGCTTAAAATAGCAAAAGACTGGCCAAAGGCTGTTAGTAACAGAAGACTGGTTGACGGCTAAAAGTTTTAAAAAGGCCAATGAAAAGCTAAAAGTAGCAAAAGTTTGCTAAAAGATAGTATAAAAAAAAAGCTTTAAATAGCAAAAGACTGGCTAAAGGCTAAAAGTAGCAAAAAGCTTCTTGAAAGCTAGAAGTAGAAAAAGGCTGTCTGGAAGCTAAAAGTAGCAAATGGCTGGCTGAAAGCTAAAAGTAGCTAAATGTTTGTTTAAAGCTTAAAATAGCAAAAGACTGGCCAAAGGCT
>NW_023620914.1:4275-6063 GCF_014905685.2 Nematolebias whitei
AAAGGCTAGCTATAAGCCAAACATAACAATAACTAAAAGTAGAAAAATGTGAGTTTAAATGTAAAAGAAGCAAAAGACTGGCTAAAAGCTATAAAGTAGGAAAAGGCTTACTAAAAGATGAGATCACACAATCATTCCTTTTATGTTTGTTTCGGCTGCTGAAACAGAAAAAGAGCTAAACTCTGAGGCAACTCTAATCCTGTGCAGATTACATTATAGTGTTCATATTTTGCTAACAGACACACGGGCAACAACACCGTTGCCCTTTCCTTGAATTAAAGTTGAAGTTTTCTGTCAGGGAGCGGGGCGTCTTCGGTGGGTTGTGGTGGCGGGGTTCGGCTGATGTTGAGTAACTGGGTGAAACTCGAGCTTTCTTCACTCTGCGGACACGTTGCAGCCCGGGGACCACAGATTGCTCCACACGAAGCTGAGGGACATTTCAACAGACGTCCTCGCAAAAAAAGAGATGCTCTTTTCTGCTTCTAAAGACGTCAGAGCGGAAAACAAAGAGCCGCAGTTACATTATCGCCCTCGCTTCGTGGAAAAAAGTGGAATTTTATCATAAAAGTTTAAAGTCTTTAGCTTCTTTCTGTCAAATAAACAGGAAGTTTTAAATGTGTTGTTAACAAAAATATTTTAGTTTTATAATCAGAACAGATTACCACAATGTCTGTGTGTGGATTGTCTGTTAGCAAAATATCTAACAAACCAATGGACAGATATTAATGAAACTTTCAGGATTTAATCACTCGATGTAGAACTACAACTCTTTAACCTTTGGAGCCAACCTAATTCAAGATGGCCGCCACAGCCAACTTATTCTAAAAACATAAATGGCTAAAATTCTGTCATATTTGCAGATACTGAGCTAAAATTTGGCGTGGTAGTAGCTGAGAGTCACTCACATCATGCTCTATATAAAACTCAAAATATTATTTTCAAAGTTAGACCAAAACGACTACAAAAATCGTCATTTCTTAGCATATAAGCTAAAAGTAGCTAAAGGTTTGCTAAAAACAGTAAAGCCAAATCTATCAAAAGGCTAGTTAGAAGCTCAAAGGCTAGCTAAAATAGCTATGGACTGTCTAAAAGCTAAAAATATCAAATGGTTAGTAAGAAGCTAAAAGTAGAAAAAGATCAAGTAAAAGCAGCAAAATATTAGTTAACAGCTAAAAATTGCAAAAGCTGACTGAAAGCTAGTTGCTCTATTATACTATTATACTAAGGTAGCTAAAATATCAAAAGTTATCTAAAAGTAACTAAAGACTGGCTAAAAGTATCTAAAAGGTGGATAGTTGCTAAACGATCCTGAATTTAAATTAAAATGTCCTGAATTTCCTAACAGACTAAACATATGTAAAGGTTAGTGTCAGGAATTTAGGTAAAGGTCATGGATGTATATCAGTGTGTGTGAGTTAGTTGTCTGGTCAGGCAGCAACCTGCAGGCTCCTCTCTGAAGGAGCACGGAGCCTGGCTCTCTGATGAACTCCCAGACCTCCTGGTCTTGACCTCGCCTCCATCTGATAACGTATTAAAGTTCTCCCTGCCTCGCTGTCCGGCGCTGATTTTCACTGACGAGGCTAAAGGCACGTAGCTTCCTCGTGACCGCCTACCCTTACAAGTAAAGACCAGTTTAAAAATCTTCTCGTGTCCTCAGAGTGGCTTATTTGAGTCAACATAATGAACAAATATTTATTTTATCCAACAGTTAGCTAGAAGCTAAAAACAGTTAGCTAGAAGCTAAAAACAGTTAGCTAGAAGCTAAAAGTCGTAAAAATGTTTTTTAAA
>NW_023620915.1:0-6062 GCF_014905685.2 Nematolebias whitei
TTAAGCTAACAGCTAACGACCGGATGAGTGACGTGTCACGTCACTTCCTCCATGTCGGAAATGAGCTCGGTTGCAACCGAGAGCTTTGCTGTGCTTAAAATCACTAATTAAAACTTGCCACATGTCCCTAAAACTTATGTTTCATGCAAAAAAGTCGTGCTTGTTGAAAGAACGCCACATTTACGCTTCAAAAACGTTCAGAAAGGTTGATTTTAACCGAGTTTAGCCAAAGCTAACTTTAAGCTAAGCGGCTAACAACAGGATGTCAACCGAACGTCACAGGAAGTCGTCATAGACTCCTGCTGGTAGAAAGCTAAACACTGCCCCTTCCTGGGAAACTTGAGATCACAGTTTCACTTCAGTTTTAGGTATTTTAGTGAAATTAAACGTTTTTTTTTCTGTAAGGCATTTTTGAGTTAATGAACGTTCCTCAAAGCTGAATAATCACTGTTATCTTGCATTTAAAAAGTAATTAGGGTATTTATGCAGAGAGGCATTTACCAACACATTTTCATTCACTGAATTCCTCAAACAAAAAGGTACAAAATGAAAAATTAGAAACTTTTTAAAAGATACTCACAGAGTTGATAAAGTTTACTCATTTGCTTGAAAGATAATACACGTTTAATTGCTAAATCGCTAAATAAGAGTAAACTTATCAGGAAAAAGAAACTTTTCTGTTTAAGTTACCACCTAAAAATACATCTTCCTATTTAATTTTAAATAGAGGATGAGACAGGAGAACAGGAATAACAGTTTTTCTGAAGAAAGACTGATTAATCCTGACACATCATCAATTTTTCTTTTTCTGTTCACCACTTGGTTCTATGAGTAACTATTAAATAGCAAATTTCTGGAACAGAACGGTTTAAAAAGTGTCTTTAAACTGATTTGCTGTGAGACTTTTTAGAAAAATTGCAGGTTTATTAAAAATTCAGTGCTTTAGAGTAAAATACACTAAAAAGAGCTTGGTAATCTAGTATCTGTTAAGAAATAAGCACATAAAAAGTAACACTGCCAGAGAGCATTTACTTAAATATTCATGAATTGGGGTAAAACCTACAGATAGGTACCCACATTTGAATACGTTGACTTATAACAGTACTTTTGTGTAAACCCAAAGCTAAAATAGTGTGAAAACTCAATGACAACTTGAATACAAATATTTACCTGTAAAATATCTGAAGCTTGCAACTGTTTTAAACAGATAAAGTGCTACACAGTGAAAAACATGACAGGTGTGTTAGAAAAAGACTTTGATCCTTATGGGATGACGGACTGTTTAGAATATGCGTTGAAGCTGCTGACAGCACCCTTACATCCATATAGACAGGAACAGGCGGACAGCATGAACCCAAAAGAGTTAGTGGACAATCTGATGGAGGTTGCAGAGAGTGTTACCTCTACAAAAATTTCAATGTCAAACTATGAAAAGCTGGCCAAAATTGCAATTTTGCTGAAAGAATCATTCTATACGGTTGTTGAGAAAGCTGATTACCTTGCAATAAGGTTAGACAGTGAAAAAGAGGTGGTTCAGAAAATTGAAGAACACTTCCTTCAATTTAAAAGTGAACATGAAGTCCTCACAAAAAAACATTCCGAACAGATGTTTCATTTACAGCAAAATGAAAATGCAGAAATTGATTCGCTGAATAGCAAAATACAGTTACTTAATGCATCACTATCTGAAGCCAGGGATGCTAAAGAGCTGTTGTCCAGTGAATACTTTGCATTAAGACGGGATCACGTCGTGACACTGTCACAAGTTTCCCGCTGCGAAGGTGAAATAGATGTGCTTAAAAAAGATCTGCACAAAAGCAGAGTGGATAAAGAGGTATTCCTGGAAGAAGTTATGCGTTTACGAAGTGAATGTCAAACCTCCCAGGAACGCTTAAAAGCATGTGAGGAGAAGCTAAGAGCAGCAACAAATAAAAGTTCTGACGTAGGGCGAGGTGGTCTGGAATCCAGAAAAGACCTTGAACAGTGTCGGGATAATCCACCAAAACCTCCAAAAATCTTTTACAGACCTCCTGCTCGTAATCCACCCTCACCTAAAGTGGTAGGAACAGACCTGAACAGGTCTCCTCCACCAAACATGCAACAGTGTGCTGTAAACAGGACAGAGGCATGTTCTCATGATAAGACGCCCATAGAGGTGTTTCCTGGTATAAAGGTTAAACCCCACTCCCTAGAAATGGAAGGACGGCGTGCGTCACCACCTCCTCCTAAAACAGGCGAGAAAAGGCAGTATTTTCAAACTAACAAACCACGTGATGAAGGTGCACGCTGGGACTAAAAGGCTCCTCTTTCAGAGGATGAACGTGATTATCGTATATGGGGCATGCGTAGGACGCAAAGATATGGGATCCAAGAGGACCCATATTATCAGGGGAAATCCGAAGAGGAAACCCCAAAAGACGTACCTAACCCTCCCCCACCTCGGATGAAACGAACCGAGGCGATAAAATCACAAAGGTCCCAGGAACAAGGCCCTTACACCTCTGAGCTCGGAAGAGACAGAGGAAATACAAAGGTTTTTAGAAACTTTGATACACGCTGAAATGGGAATCCAACCAGGAGCACAATGTAGTGATCTGATCGCTACTAACTCTGAAGGCGCGAATGACAACATTACAGATGTCGGTGAAACACACCAAGACATTGCTGTTGTTGCCTCCAAGAACCCCTCATCGGACAAAGGGGGGATAAACTCACACACAAACGATGATGAGTCATCGCAAGCTGAAAACTCAGAACCTGATTTTCATGATTTTGAACTAGGCATTCCAGTTCTGGGAGGACTCCCAGATAACCTGGTACCGAGTCAAGAAGCTGGGCCAGTATGTTTCACGAAACCATCACAGGCCATCGCTCTTTTCTCAACCAATGACGTCGACCAAGGACCACAAACCTATGGTGTCTTACCCATAGACAGGTCCGACGACTCAGAAAAGGATTCGTTGGAGCTCCCCAAGGAGCAAGAACCCTCATCAGTCTCATCACAGATTGAACAGGTGGTCGCTCAAGCCGACGCTCTGACATCTGATGAAGAAAGAGACAACACTCGCCAAGTTCTTTTAAAATATGAAAAGTCATTGTCAACTGACCCAGACATCACCCAACTTCAAAAGTTGGATGATCCTGCAATTAAATCGATGATACTGTATCTGACTGACCCAGACAAATACACTCCATCGAAAGTCAAACTGGATTCCAATCCAGACCTAAAAGTCCTCTTTCAGCTGCGCAAACAGTTAAAACTACTCAAGGACAACCTAACTTTAGCTCATGGAGCGACGTCCTCACCCGTGTTCGCGGTCTCCCATGACCGAAGGGGGGTGACGCCAGTTAGGATAATGCTACCAGACGCGATAACGTGAGCAAATCTGACATTCAGAGTGAGTGGCGCACCGAAACGTCGTTTCCTAGTTGCTTAATCATTGCTTTTGTCAATGTTGAAACGTTGTTTTACTGGTTGCTTAGTCACTGTTTTTGTCGATGTTGAGACATCGTTTAATTGGTTTTTGGTATTGTTTCTGAACACCCCAGGCAAGAATGAATTTTGTTGTGTAGTTAAGTTAGAGACTAAGAGGCCTTTGACCATGCCAACATGCAGTTCATTCATTAAATTGCAATCTTTGCGGAGTCAATGTATATTATTGCTACCTTAAGTACCATAATCTACATTGATCTCACAACGCTTAAGCCGAACCTACTCGAACAATTCTATTCGGGGGGATAGCTAATTCTTTTTGTTGAGTCTCGCCATAGACTTCCAAAAACATTTATGGGGAAACCAAACACCCAATCTCAAGTCGTTCGTCTAAAAGACAACAGACAATTGAACCAAACTATATTTTGCCATGTAAAGCTAACTTAAACCAAGTTAGAAATGGAAAAATAGTTTGGAACCCCTTTCTATAGGTATAAACCCCTGTAGTTACCCTTTTCAGCATGTTCCACCCCTTAACTGGTAGTTGTAGCTGTTCCCAACATAATAGCTTACACACCAGGTGCATATAGTTTAAGGCCTTATGTAAAATCCCCTTCGTAAGCCCACCTTAAACCACATAATTGCATGGCACATTGAACCAGAACGGCACAGGCTGGACGTCGACCAGAGACGACCGTCGCTGGAGGAGACCTGCAATCCTGACGTTGGTCTCCACTCTTCATCCAGTGGCCACATCTTCAGTTCAATCCAAGGGTACCCCTCTGTATGCTGATTAATCAACACTTCCAATCGTTGTGGATTTACCGTTGTGGATTATATGACTTTTTCCAATGGATTACAGACTCTGTTTCCAAGGGGGTTAAAGCATTGCTACAATGGAATTACCAACAACATTATGGAATTATCATCAACACAATGGAATTACCAAGAACATTGTGGAATTACCTTGACTTTGTTTTCCTTGCTGGATTACTTTTGACTTTTGTTTTCCTTGCTGGATTACTTTTGACTTTGGTCTTCCTTGCTGGATTACATCAAGCTCAAGGACATTCGAAGGCGTAAGTTCAAGTTTGGAATTCATCCCCATGGACAGGCGATGATTTCCAAAGGGGGGACTGTAGTGAACTTGACCTGATGTCAAAACTGACCAGATGGACAGAAACTGTCATTTCATTGATTTGAATCCAGAAATACAGTTTAACCCATCCTGAGACTTTCTTTCTTGAAGTAATCAAGTGGAAAAAGACAATTCTCTATGATCATTACTATTTTACAAATGTTTTGATAATCAAATTATGTTAGTTCAAACAATGTTTACATGTTGAAGTGAACTACTCATTTTTATTTACTTAAACAGTAGTAATGATTTTTATTCCTCAATTCAAAGTGAAATCAAGTTAGAGTACATTACAGAGTAATGATTCAATTTCTTGATCGTCTGCTTTGAAAGTGAGCAAATTTGTAAGTGTGTTAAAGTTCAAGCTTCGGTCAACTAAGAAGTTTACTGAAAAGAAATGTCATGTTTAACTTTTACAGCAAGATATTTGGTGAGCGACGCCACGAAGTCTGGTTTTTCCATGATATCTTTCTGTATGTTCTTAAACAATCCTTGACTTTCCATAACACCTTACATCACAAACCACACCTCTGCTTTGGTCCATCCACCAATCAAAAAGCTCTCAAATGAACCGGAAGTGACACTTCATAAAAAGGTTGGCACTTCCTAGTTCAACGAGCAGAGTTCAAGAGTTTTGGAATCCAGAATGCAGAGAGTTTGGGAGTCCGTGAATGCAAACGCAGGCATTCATGGATGCTGCTAAACCAAACAAGCTGAACCAGAGACGATTTTGGGAATTATAATTTCTGTTTGGATAACCTCGCACGGCTCTCGAGGTATTTGGCTGTTCTCACTGAGACGCTGAACAGTGGTTGGAAGTGAGACTCCACGCCGGAACTGATCTATCTTCAGAAAAGGTAAAAGTCGACCTTCACCAAAAGTGTACTGTTTGGGACAAGCTGAGTTCCGAAGGAGCGTGCACGTTCTGGTTAAAACAAACAAATTCCCTCACACATCTCTCTGTAAGAAAAATCTCAATTTTCCATCTTTAAACTCTCCTTTCTGCTAGAAAATTAATCCGGATGTTTTCATTAATGTCTGTGGTGAAGCAACGGAAAACCATGGCCGTATGGTTTCCTGGTTGTAAAACTGATTAATTATGTTGTTGTTTTCATATTCTGCCAAATTAATGTAAATGTGTGATGTGTTAAACTTGATTCTGTTAATAAATGACCCACTCGCTTGGTGAGTCAAAGATAATTAACGTCTCACGTCCACATTTCTGTTAAATTCAAAGCACGAACATCACACAGTCCAGAAAGATGAGTGAACCCGTTTAATGTATGAATATATCTCAGGATATGTCAGACTACATTTCTGTCCACTTGTCAAACGTCTGAACCAACGGAGATCTCTACAGGAGGAAAGTGTCCTGTTCTCACTGCTGTCTCCAAACAAAAAGTGTGTTTCTCCAACCTGTTTTTATTGAGTCATTGTTCAGAATCAGCGGAACATGGATCTGTTCAATGTTTCTCTTCAAACACTTCAACC
>NW_023620916.1:0-6060 GCF_014905685.2 Nematolebias whitei
GGCGGCGCGGACAGTTCTGATATGTCCTAGTGCTGTGCAGTTGCTGTGGGAGCCAGTTCTGGATTTGCCCAGTTCTCAGTTCTGTGAAGTTCTGTTGGGTCTGGCTGGGAGCCGGGAAGACCCTGACATGACCACAGAGCTCTTCCGAGTTTCATGGGATTATAACACTTTCCACTTGCTGAGGTGAGCTGGTGTCGGACGGAATCTCGTCACTACTTCGGACGAGTCACAGCCATCCTATGGAGACGCTGGACAGGTAGCGTTAATTGGACCTCCATAACTGCTGATTAATCTTCAGAAAGGTAATGAGTCAAGTTTCCTACCAAAGCGTACAGAGGAAAGCTGGGTTCTGATGGAGAGTGTCGGTTCTGGTGAACACTTCCCCTCACATACCATCTTTTACTCCCTTTAAACTTCATTCCCATCTTTAAATTCTTCTCTCAAGTAGAAATCCTTCCAGATATTTTAGAAATGTCTGTGTAAAGTGCTCATCCACCGCCGTGTGTATAATTGATCATAATTATACAGTTTTCATAAATGTCTGTGGTGAAGCAACGGAAAATCATGGCCGTATGGTTTTCCTGATTGATTGATTATGTTGTTATTTTCATATTTTGCCAAATTAATGTAAATGTTTGATGTTAAACTTTGATTCTGTAAATAAATGACCGCATTCATTTTGATGGGTCAAAGATAAATAACGTCTCACGTTACATTTCATTAAATTCAATGCACGTTTTATTCAGTCCAGAAAAATGAGGAATCCGTTTTAATTGATGAATATTTCGCAGCATCTGTTCATCTACAGACGGGACAGGCCGAAACAAGTCTTTAATGTCCTTGGACATGGAGGGCCACCAGAAGTGAGTCTTAGTGAGAGCCAGCATGCGGTTGACTCCAGGGTGGCAAGAGAGTTTGTTCGAGTGGAGCCACTGGAGCACGTCGGACCGCACGCTGGAAGGAACAAAGAGGGTACCGGGGGGACCACCACCAGGATCGGGTTCGGAGAGAAGGGCCTCCTGAACGGTAGCGGAGATGGGCCAGGAGAGGGAGCCGACAACACAGGTGGGGGGAACAATGTTATCGGAGCTCTCAGGTGAGTCAGGAGGAGCAAACTGCCTGGACAGGGCATCAGCTTTGACGTTTTTAGAGCCCGGACGGAAAGTAAGGACAAAATTAAATCTATAAAAAAAAAAAAAGCAACCAACGGGCCTGACGGGGGGTCAGACGCTTGGCGTTCCTTAGGTAAGTCAAATTTTTGTGGTCGGTCCAAATCAAAAAAGTGATCTCAGTGCCTTCCAACCAGTGCCGCCATTCCTCCAACGCGAGCTTGACCGCCAACGCGAGCTTGACCGCCAACAGCTCGCGGTTGCCTACGTCATAGTTGCGCTCCACTTGAGAGAGACGTCGGGAAAAGAAGGCGCAGGGATGAACTTTATTGTCTGAGGGTGCTCGCTGAGAAAGGACCGCCCCTACTCCAGTGTCGGAGGCGTCCACCTCCAGAATGAACTGGTGCGTAGGGTCTGGATGGCAGAGGATGGGTGTGGAGGAAAAGAGGGACTTGAGCTTTTTGAAGGTGGCCTCAGCCTCTGGGGTCCAGTGAAAGGCTCGGGCGGTGGAAGTGAGTTGAGACAGGGGGGCGGCGACACGACTATAATCCTTAATAAACCGCCTGTAAAAATTTGCGAAGCCCAGGAAACATTGTAACTGTTTCCTGGACTCGGGGGTCGGCCAGTCGATTACCGCCCTGGTCTTCTCGGGGTCGGTTCGACAACGTCCGCCCTCAAAAATAAAACCTAAGAAGGAGACGGTGGAGGTATTAAACTCACATTTCTCCGCCTTAACGAACAACTGATTCTCCAGCAGCCGCTGAAGAACCATGCTAACATTAGCCGTGTGCTGAGAGGGGTCGCGAGAAAAAATAAGAATATCGTCGAGGTAGACCAAAACAAAATTACCAATAAAGTCGCGCAGGACATCGTTGATGAGCGCCTGAAAAACCGCGGGGGCATTGGTCAACTCAAAGGGCATAACTAAATATTCAAAATGACCCAAAGGAGTGCGAAAAGCCGTTTTTCACTTGTCGCCCTCCTTAATATGCACGAGGTGGTAAGCGTTTCTTAAGTCGAGTTTAGTGAAGCAAGAAGCCGACTGTAATTGTTCCTGCAGCGAGTCAATGAGGGGGAGCGGATACTTATTTTTTATAGTTATGTTGTTTAATCTGCGGTAATCAATACATGGCCTGAGAGTTTTATCTTTCTTAGAAACGAAAAAGAAACCGGCTCCCAAAGGGGAGGTCGAGGGTCTAATAATACCTGAGGCAAGGGATTCATTAATATAATTGGACATAGATTCCCTTTCGGGACCAGAAAGATTATAAAGTCTACTTGACGGCAAGGGGGCGCCATGTAATAAGTCAATCGAGCAGTCATAGGGACGATGAGGAAGAAGAGACGAGGCGCGTTGTTTGCTAAAGACTGCCACTAGGTCGCAGTATTCAGCAGGAACAGAGGTGAGGTCGATCTCCTCTAGAGGAGGCGTGTCCCGAGGGAACTCGTTAATGGCGGAGCGAAGACAGTTACTGAGACACTTGTCGCTCCATTTGTCAACGCAGCCGCGCTCCTTATTAATAACAGGGTTATGATTTCGAAGCCAGGGAATACCTAAAATTATTTGGGGCGTACAAGAGTTAAACACAAAGAAATCAGTCATCTCATGATGATTACCTGAGATGATGACATGCAAATCTGTGGTTTTCTGATTAATGCGGGCCAATGCGTCTCCGGTTAAGCCGGCGACAGAAATCGGGGGTATCTCACGAGTAGGCAAGGAATGTTTAACTAAATCAGCACTAATCAGGTTTTGTTCAGCACCCGAGTCGATGAGGGCTGAAAACGAAAGCGATGGTCAGGAGTCTGAATGACCATGGGAAGCAACAGTTTAAATGGGGAGGTTAATGCAGAAGTTCCTACCAGTAACTCCCACTTTACTGGTGGAAGTTCTCGTCTTCCCCGAAACGGACAGTGGGGCAGAAAATGACCGGGGTTACCACAATAAATGCAGAGACGAGCGGATACACGCCGCTGTCTCTCTGCAGGAGTCAGCCGTGCGTGCCCCATCTGCATAGGCTCGGGTGAGCGATCTCGTGGAGAAAAAGAAAATGATTGGTTGAGACCAGGAAGCATGGAGGACTGGGAGTTGTAGTTCAAGGGTGCTTGGGTGAAACGGACTCCTGGCGAGGGGTCGTGAACCCGGAAGTGGGAGGATTCTGGGAAGCGTAGTACAAAGGTGCAGACTTGGGCTCACCTGGAGAAGTCGGAAACCCGGAAGCCGGGGATCGATGGGAATTGTAGTTTGCCTCTCTCCTCCTTTCGTGGAAACTGTCATCGATGGAGATGGCAAGGTCTATTAACTTGTCGAAAGTCTCGTCTCGCGTGGCCATCTGGTCTTTGAGAAAATCAGATAAGGAGTTTAAGAAAATACCTTGGAGGGCAGGCTCGTCCCATCCTGTTTGTGCAGCAAGGATCCGAAACTTCAGGGCGAACTCTGAAGCGTTACGACGGCCTTGTCCTAAATTCAACAAACTTTTGGCAGCGTTCGACGTCTGCAGGGGGCGATCAAAAATCCTACGAAACTCATGCAGAAATAGTTCATAGGTTGCAGAGGGATTTTCATGGTTCAGGAGAAATGAGTGAGCCCACCGGAGAGCATTACCCTTGAGCTGACTTACGAAAAAGGTGATCTTGGCCGCGTCCGAGGAGAACTGAGAGGGAGCCGCCTCAAAGGCGGGTCTGCACTGCAGCAAGAAACCGCCACATTGGTCAGGGTCTCCGGTGAAGAACTCTGAAGGTTTAATTAACATTTGTTGAACAGGAGGAATGGAGCCAGGAGCCGCGGGGGCTGGCGGAACGACTGGAGCTGAGGAGGAAGAAGCTTGCAGTTGACGTTTAATGGAATAAATCATACCTCCGAGCTCCTGAAGGTTGGACTGGACTGTGGTCTGGTGAGTCAGTACTTGCCGTAAAACTCTTTCCATCCCGTCGATCCGTTTCTCCGGGGAACCGGGGGTTGTCTGCTCGCTCTTGGTCTCATTCTGGGTCTTTTGTGGCTGGAGCATTTCTGTTAGGAGTGCGCGGGGAACCCAGATGATATGAGACCCAGAACGAGACAGACACATGGGAAGTACAAAAGAACAGTGTTTATTATTTACAGTGATAATCAATCCACACGCTGCTTCTCAGCGGCTCCTGGAAAGAGGGACAACAGGTTAATGTTGGTCCAGAGGGGAAGACCTGAGTGGTTTGTTTGAAGAGCGTTTTTGTCCTTACAGTCCAAATCCGAAGGAGGGGAGCTGGTCCTTCAGTCCAAGGAGTGAGCAGCGGAGGGAAATCCAACGAGGGTCCAAGGGAACGAGGAAGGCTGGCAACTGGAGGCAAAAATGGCACGAGGAATACCTGACAGGCCGAGGGATCTAGATCAGGTCACGAGGAGATCCAAAAACACGAGGAACCAGGAAACTGGAAAAGAGAACACAGGTGAACAAATTATTTTCACCTAGACATATCTAGCTCAACAGTACTATACCATGAGAGGTGATATGCTCCAGCGATGAGTCACACTGGGCTGCAGACTTTTGTAGATGGAGAGGCTCATCAGGCTGATGACCGCCAGGTGTTGTTAATCAGCAGCCATCAGCAAGGCAGGCTGCAGGCAGTGGGACCCTTACAAAATTGAGGTTGCCGATTGGTCATTTGCTGACACGCCTCCTGGATTGATTGACAGGTCGGAAAAAAGAAAAAAAAAGCGAGCGCTGGCAGCCTCCACCGCAGCGGTGTTCTGTGTTTATATATTTTTAATAAAAAGATATTAAAAAAAAAAAAAAAAAACAGGGAGAGCTGGCTCTACAACCCACACATCAGACCAGCCCACCAGGAAATCTCCAGACCCTCCCGCAGCCATGCTGGACATGTTTAATTCGCTCGTGACAAATTCCTCCATTTCTCACCATTTCAGTCATAGCATCAACGGAGGAGGAAGAGATCACTGCCTCTTGGCAAAAAAAAACACAAAAGAAAACGCCAGATCAGGGATGAAGAAGGGGAATTTAATACATTGGTGTTGTATACAAAACAGTCCCTCGCTGGGCAGTTTGTGCAACAACGGGTACGTGTATGCGGTCGTAAAAATTTGAGCTTTTCACGGACATGCCCTGGGGGGTACGCACGTACGTACGCAGAGACCTCTGCATATGGATGTACGCAGTAGTATACTGGGGGCTTAAGGAGCCTGTTGCAAAACACAGAGTTTGAGTTTAGCTTGTTGGTCAAAACTAAATTTTTTTACATGAAAATTAAAGAAATGTAAAAAAAATTCTGATAGGTTGATAGAAACAAAGTTTCTGAATCTTTCTAAAAAAGTTAAATCTGGTCTTCTGGTCCTCTGGACATTCATAAAACAAAACAAAGCAAAACAACAACAATGTTTGGATGTCCAGAGGACCAGATTTAACTTTTTTTTAGATTTTTCTACCTGGATTATTGAGCATGCATCAGGATATTTTCTGAAGCTTTCTTTTCCTGTATCTGCCAAACCCTGTTCAGGGTTGTGAGTAACTTTGTTTTATGCATGTTAAACTACAGCTTCAATTCATTCTATCAAGCCTCTGAGTGTCTCAGTGTTTACAGTAATTATTTCAATAAATACATTTTTCATATGTCTCAGCCTAGCCCTTGGTGCACTTGACAACTTCAAACAAACTCACTAATCTTGTGCTCAGTACTAATGTCACAACACAGATTATCACTCAACACATCTCAATTTATTCAACCTCTATTTAAACAGATAAGTCACATTGAGCCTAGAAGACTCATTTACAAGTGAGACCTGTTTAGACAGACAAAAAAGTAGTGAAACTGGACATGTAGGAAACTCCAACTTATGTCCAAGTATCTCCAACACACCTGGACAGGTGACTGGTAGACCCCAGGATCACCAGAGAAACAAATAGTCATTCATACAAACACACACACACACACACACACACACACACACACACACACA